>NW_028261391.1:1306185-1428793 GCF_051295495.1 Thamnophis sirtalis
ACCATGCAACCATGGGGATGCTTGCTGCAACTGTTATTAAGTGGGGACACCAGTTGTAATTCGCTTTTTTGGCACGGTTATAACCTTGAATGGACACTCAACAAATGATTGTAAGGCAAGGATTAGTTTGCAAGTATCTCCTATTCTGTCTGCAAGAAACAACTAGGTGCCTTTTGGGGGGGCATGTGGGGTCCCATTGGGGCCCCTGGGATTTTCCTAGCTATTTCCCATCCCCTCTTAGGGGAGCTCCAGACTCAGTTTAGCTCTATAAAGCCTTAGTAAGACCACACCTAGAATATTGCATGCAGTTTTGGTCACCACACTATAAAAAAGATGCAGAGACTCTGGAAAGAGGGCAGAGAAGAGCAACCAGGATGATGAGGGGACTGGAGGCTCAAACATACAATGAACGGTTGCAGGAACTGGGCCTGGCTGGTCTAGGGAAGAGCAGGGGGAGACATCTTCCAATGTTTGAGGGGCTGCCACAGAAAGGAAGGGATCAAGCTAATTTCTGGCACCCAAAGGCCATAGAAAGAATAATGGATGGAAACTGATCAAGGAGAGAGAGAAACAAACTAGAATTAAGAAGAATTTTCCTGACGTCAAGAACAATTGACCAGTGGAACAGCTTGCCACCAGAGGTTGTAGGTGCTTCATAACTAGTTTTTAAAAGAGACTGAATTTCTACTTGAAATAGTATATGATCCCCTGCTTGAGCAGGGGGTTGGGCTAGGAGACCTCCAAAGTCCCTTCCAACTCTATTCTGATTCCTTGATCTCTTGTGGGAAAACCTCCCACAAGATTCAGAAAACCTCCAGAGAACAATCAACCCATGGAAGAGAAGTTCCCTTCGGAGGTTGTGGGAGCTTCATCCCTGGAGGCTTTCAAGATGAGACTGGACTGCCATTGGTCAGAAATGGTGTAGGGTCTCCTGCTTCGGTGGCGGGGGGGTGGACTAGATCAGTGGTCCCCAACCCCCGGTCCGCGGACCGGTGCCGGGCCGTAGAGTACCTGGCACCGGGCCGCGGAAGCCGGGTGTTCGCTGTCCCACGCGGCCCCGCTGCGGGGAAACAGAAGCCCCGAGAACAAAACAGGTGTCAACGCAGAGAACGGGAGCCTCGCAGAAACAGCCCTTCGGGCACTTCCTCTGCAGCCGGAAGCTTCAGCGGCCAAGGCGGCTCCGCTTGAAGAGGCTCTTCGAAGCTTTTTCCGGCACTGAGAGGAGGGCTAACCCGCCCTCCCTAGCCAGGGCTCCGGCTTCGCCACATGCGATGCTCAGCGCATTCCCCGCTGCTGCATGGCCTGCGAACCCCGGCAGCTCCGCTTTCCGGCTGCAGCGAAAGCGACAAGGCACCTGCCGAGCGGCCCCAGCCCAGTTGGCAGCGGGCATCCGGTCCCAGCCCAGCCAGCCTCATCGCAGCGAGGGGCTCTTGGGGAAGCCGCCTTGCTCGCCCCCTGACCGGCTAATTTGCAGGGCGAGGCTTCCCCGGATGCAGTCCCGGCGACTTCCCTTCGGCTTGTCGGAGCTGCCCCGCGGCCAAGAAGTAGCCGGGAGGGCGGCCGCGGCTCCCCTGGGCGAGGCCTGACCGTGTCTCGGGAGGCGCCCACGCAAGCACGGCTCAGCCGGCAGCCGGGCGGGCCTCCGGAAGCGCCGGCGTTCCTCTTCAGTGGGATCGCCGAGAGGCCGAGGGCAGAGCCGCTCCCTTCCTCCCCATGGAGCCCACTGTGGGGAGGGGGCGAGGAGGGAACCGCCGCCCGTCCCGGCAGGTGGGGGCGGCGGTTCATCGGGGAGACGATCCAGAGGTAAGCATGGCTGACGCCACGCCCGCCCACCCACCTCCTTGCGGGCCACTTTGGCCTCGGCGTGCCGGAACTTGGACACCCTGAACAGGCTCATGCACCTTTCCCCGCACCTCTGAAGGACGCCGACCAATGACCGCCCTCTGGGCTAGTGCCCAGAACCGCTTCGCAGGAGCCCTGTGGGCGGAGGGGGTGGGCAGGCAGGGGCGCAGGGTCGCGAACAACGCCCCCCCACCCCTGCGCGCGCTCAGCGGGCCACGGTAAAATTATCAAAGGCTGACTGGTCCGCGGCGATAAAAAGGTTGGGGACCACTGGACTAGATGATCTACGAGGTCCCTTCCAACTCTGTTAATCTGTATCCCTGACTTCAAGCTCTTTCCTAAAAGCCTGGCGATACAGCACTACAAAGAATGACCACCAGGTGTCAGCAGTCTCCCGGAATGAAGGTTGGAGATCTGCCTCTTTTCTATCCATCTCTGACCAAGATGACATCAAATCCTGGTTTGCAACCATTCATACAACCACTGTTCAATGTTACAACAGCTCTGAAAAAAAGTGACTTATGACCATTTTGCACATGATGTGGTAGAATCCCTGTGGTCATGTGATCAGTTACTTTTGGTAACTGACTCATATTTATGACGGTTGCAGTGTCTCCAGGTCATGTAATCCCAGTTTCCCACCAAACAAAGTCAGTAAAGGTGGATTCACTTAACAACCGGGGTGATTTGCATAACGACGGCAGCAAAAAGGTGGCAAAATCGAGGCATGTCTCACTTAACAAGCGTCTCGCTTAGCAACAGATGTTTTGGTCCCAATTTTTTTTTAATTTGTAGTAAGATTTTATTGGTAAAACGAAAATACAACATCCATAACTTGTAAAAACAATACAACTACATTTCGAGATATTCCCATACTATCAAATCATTATAAACATCAAAGGTTAGGTATCTTATCCCTTCCCTCCCTCTTCTCTTCCCTCATTTCTTCTTTTCCATACCCTTTTCTTCCCTCTCCCCCTTACTTCCTTCTCCCCTGCCTTCCCTCCTTTCTTTTCTCCTTTCCTCCTTTCCTTCCCCCTCCTTTCCCTCCCTCGATCCCCCCCTCCTTCTCACATACCTTCCCTCCTTCCCTTCCTCTTTCCCTCCTCCTTTCTTTTCTCTTAATCTCCCTCCTTTCCTCCCTCCTTCCTTCCTTCCTTTCAACACTCCTTCTCTCTTTCTTTCCCTCCCTCTTTCCCTCTTTACTACCCTCTCTTCTTCCCTCCCTCCTTCCTCCCCCAGTTTCTTCTCTTTCTTCTCTCCTTCTTTCTTCCCACCTTCTTTCCCTTCTCTTCTTTCTCTTCCTCCTCTTTATCCTTCCCCCCTTCTTCTGCCTTTCCTATTCCTCTCCTTTCTCCTCTCCATCCTAACTTCCCTACTGGTCCCAATTTTGGTTGTAAGTCAAGGACTGACCATACCTAAGAAAGTGAATCAAAATAACCTCGGCTTCAAACCTGGTTTTAGTATGGACAGTTACAGGCCAGATGGAAAAAAAGACCAGAAAATTGGTATTATGCAAAATGAGGATAACTTAGTAAAACAAATTAGGGACCAGAGTCAAATGCACATAAAAAGGTTATATAATGTATTGATAGAAATAGATTCTGAAACAGAATTAGTTAAAGACTGTATGATAAAGTGGGCACAAAATTTTGAAGAACCAATAATGATGGAAACATGGGAAAAGATATGGGTAAGAAACGTAAAATTCACGCAAGCCCAAAACCTGGGAGAGAATTTCTACAAGATGTTTTATAGGTGGCATTTAGATCCTAAAAAATTGGCTTGCATGTATCCGAATTTACAACCTAAATGCTGGAGATGTGAATGTGCTGATGCTACGTATTATCATATATGGTGGACTTGTAAAAAGGTCAAAGCATTTTGGATAAAAATATGGTGGATTATGCAAAATATCTTTAAAAAGAGGATAAAGTTCACTCCTCAGTTATTCTTGTTAGGTATAATTACTGACTGTACAGTTATAGAGACTAATTTGATTCTGAACTTGACAACGGCAGCAAGATTGTTGGTGGCGCAATACTGGAAGAAGGAAGATTTGCCTACTATTCAAGAATGGACGTTAAAAGTAGCAAACTTAGCAGAGATGGCTAAAATATCAGCGTATCTCAAGGACCATTCAGACGAGAAATACAAGCTGGAATGGAGAAGATGGATTGATTACATTCAAAATAAATATGGGACTAAGAAACTAAGAAACAGATAGCTTATGAGTGAATGAGCAAGGAATGATCCAACTTGTTTAAAGTTAGCTTTACAAAACGGGGAGTTAAAGTACAAGCGAGGGATGATGCTAAAGTTAGTTAGTTTCTTTTAGAATATGGTTGCTAAATCTGAGTCCAAGGGGAGTATTTCCTGGTGGGGGGAGAGTTGGCTGCCTCCAGTGCAGTTGTCACCCAATCTGCTCCCCCCCCTGGCAGAGGCCTGTAAGCTGAGCCCCTCCTGCTCTCCGGGGTCACCCCAGCATCGCAGAGCCTGACCTTTGGGGGAGGGGGCTTCCTGAGAGGCATCCGGAGGCAGGAGAGGGGGAGGGGGAAAGAGGGACCTCCGGAAATCTCATCTGGGCAAGAGAGCTGCGGTCACACCTAGGATGCAAAGGGAGGGGGGAGAGGCTTGGGGAAGGAGGAAAAAGGGGGCTGAATGGGAGGGAGGCACGTTTCTGCTCCCCCAGACCCCCAACCCCCAGGAAAGAAGGAAGGAAGGAGAGAGAGATGGAAGGGGAGGAAAGGCAAGGAAAGGAAAGCAGAGGAGAGGGGAGGGGAGGAAAAAGGGAAGAGGAAAGGAAGGAGGAAAAAGGAAAGGCAAGAAAAATAAAGGGGAGGGTGGGAGAGGAAAAAGGAAAAGGGGAAAGGAAAGGAAAAGAAAGGAGAGGGGAGGGGAGGGGAGGAAGAAAGAAAGGGAGAGGAAAGGCGAGGAGAGGAAAAAGGAAGAAGGAAAGAAAAGGAAGGAAAAGGAAAGGAAAGGAAGGGGAAGAGGAAAGGAAAAAGGAAAGGAAGGGAAAGGAGGGGAGGAGAGGAGAGGAAAGAGGAAAAGGGGAAAGGAAAAGGAAAAGGAGAGGAAAAAGGAAAGGAAGGGAAAGGAAAGGAAGGAAAAGAGGAAAAAGGAAGGGAAGGGAGAGGAGAGAGGAGAGGAAAGGAAGAGAAAGGAAAAAAGAAGGGGGAAACGAAAGAGAAGTAAGGAAAGGAAGGGAAAGGAAAGGAGAAGGGAAGGAAAAAGGACAAGAAAGGCAGGAGGAGAAAGCAGGAAAAAGGAGAAAAGAGAACCAAGAAAGGAGGAGAAGGGGGGAAGGGGAAAGGAGAGGAACGGAGGAAAACCAGGGAGAAAAGGGAGAGGAAAAAGGGGCACTAGAGAGAACGATGGTTCAGAATTAGAGGGGCAGCAGAGCCCAAGGGGTCTCTTCTCCTCTCCAATTTGGGCACATATTTATTTATTTCTATTTATGCCCAGAATCCAGAGTCTCCCAGTGCCACCACTTCAAAGGAGAGATGGCTGGCATTAAAAAAAAGAAAAGATCCATGAAATACACAATCTCACTCCCGGACCAACAACTCTGGGCCTCTTGCAAAACCAGAGGGAAGCCCCCCATTCTTAGAGAAAGGCGGCCGTTGAAACCAGGAGAGAAGAACTGAAGTTAAAAGGGTCTCCGGGAGCCCCTTACAGGGTCAGCTGAGCCGGGTCCTCAACCTCTGGCCAAGTGAGAGGGACCACCCTGGAAGAGGGTTCCTTGGCTCGGGAGGAAGGCCTTGTCGCTGTGTGCAAAATCCTGAACTACACACAGGCACAACAGACGCAGCCCCACGTGCTCTGGGTGTGAAGCCCAACAAAGAGGGGGCCATGGGGGGGGGTCTCTGGGGAATTTTAAGACCCTCCTGGTTGAAAGCTTTCCTTCTCTTCCAGGC
Source organism: Thamnophis sirtalis (assembly GCF_051295495.1). Classification (NCBI taxonomy): domain Eukaryota; kingdom Metazoa; phylum Chordata; class Lepidosauria; order Squamata; family Natricidae; genus Thamnophis; species Thamnophis sirtalis. The sequence continues at coordinate 1,311,948 of NW_028261391.1, forward strand.
TCAGGAGGGGATTCGGGCTGGGGCTGGGGAGGGGAGGAAAAAGGAAAAAGGAAAGGAAAAGGAGAGGAAAAGGGGAAGGGAGTGGAGAGGAAAGGAAAAGAAAAGAAAGGAAAAGGGAAGGGAAGGGAGGGGAGAGGAGAGGAGAGAGGACAGGAAAGGAAAAGAAAGGAAAAAAGGAAAGGGGAAGAGGAAAGAATTTTAAGACCCACCAGGTTGAAAGTTTTACTTATCTTCCAGGCTCAGGAGGGGATTAGGGCTGGGGAGGGGAGTAGAGGAAAAAGGAAAAAGGGAAGAGGAAAGGAAAGAGGAAAAAGGAAAGGAAAAGGAAGAGGAGAGGAAAAAGGGAAGAGAAGGGAGAGGAGAGAGGAGAGAGGAGAGAGGAGAGGAAAGGAAAAGAAAGGAAAAAGGAAAGAGGAAAGGAAAGGAAAAGGAAGAGGAGAGGAAAAAGGAAAGAGGAAAGAGGAAAAAAAGAAAGGAAGAGGAAGAGGAGAGGAAAAAGGGAAGGGAAGGGAGTGGAGAGGAAAGGAAAAGAAAGGAAAAAGGAAAGGGGGAAGAGGAAAAAAGTTTAAGACCCTCCCGGTTGAAAGCTTTCTTATCTTCCAGGCTCAGGAGGGGATTAGGTCTGTCTTAGTTTCGTCTTAAATCCAGGTCTTTAAAAAGTTTCCCACCGGCCCCCCCTGAGGACCCTCCCCCCCAATTCATTCCCCAAACAAACCTCCAGTGAAGGCAGCCAGGCATGGTGGGATTGGGCTTTTTGTGGGTGGGTGGGTGGGTGGGTGCAATGAGTAAAACCAGAGAGAAAGAGGAAGCCCCCCACTCACTCCCACGGTGCTTCCCTGCATTGACTTCTCTGGCAAAGAGGAAAGCTGACATTAAACCTCATGGCTGAACCTAAACTGGAATAATTAGAATTTCATTATTCTCTCCTGGTGTTAGTGGTCGAGAGACACCCCCCCCCCAAATCTTTCTGGGTCTCTACAGCATTCAGAGCCGCCCCATTTCCCTCCCAAAGGATGCAGGAAAAAGGACTCTCGTGTGGCCTCAGTCAAAGCAGGGTGGAACAATCCAAGCATCACACACACACACACACACACACACACACACACCAACCCCAATTGGTGCCTCTGGCATCCAACGTTTCGGGGCGAGAAGTCTTCCAAAGGGCTGGGAGGGAGGGATGACGCAGCCGCCCAAGAATGTTTGAGGGCAGCTGAAGGAGACCAGCTTCCAATGCTACTTGATTCATTCACCCAGGTGGGCTGGGGCAGAGGGGAGGGGGGGGGTGCCCAGGCCAGTGAAACTAGACCCAAGAAAAGAGAGAGGTGGAGGAGAAAGCGGGGGGGGGGGGCTCTCCTGGTTCTGTGGGGTCCTTGATGCCCTCTGAGTTTGGCTGGGAGCCTCCAGATGTTTCCTTACTCAACTAGGTAATGTCATCAGTGGGAGGAGGAGGAGGAGGAGGAGGAGGAGGAGGAGGAGGAGGAGGAGGAGGAGGAGGAGGAGGAGAAGAAGAAGAAGAAGAAGAAGAAGAAGAAGAAGAAGAAGAAGAAGAAGAAGAGAAGAAGAAGAAGAAGAAGAAGAAGAAGAAGAAGAAGAAGAAGAAGAGCTGGTCTATTCTACATAACAAAGATCCTCCCCCTCAGCTCCAGGGTGATGGGATTAAGGCATGATAGGATTAGCCCTTTACCCATTTCAGCACAGGGCATTCTGGGAAGAAGTAATGCTCAACCAAACGTGGACTCGAAACGCAGCCTAGAGAATTGCTCCTGCATGGACTCTGACAGCCAATCAGAATGCAAGCTCAGGGACTTTCGGCATCTCAGCCCTTTCCCTTCTTCTCCTCCCAACATCTGGAAGCATCTGACGATCCCCCTTTTCTGTTCAGGAGCTCAAGCCAGGTGGTCCTGTGTCCACCATTAACACCATCTTTCCCAGCAGCCTCCGTGTCTCCAGTGCCTTTAGCAATAGCAATAGCAGTTAGACTTCTATACCGCTTCATGGGGCTTTCAGCCCTCTCTAAGCAGTTTACAGAGCCAGCATATCGCCCCCAACAACAATCTGGGTCCTCATTTTACCCACCTCGGAAGGATGGAAGGCTGAGTCAACCTTTGAGCCGGTGAGATTTGAACAGCCGAAATTGCAGAACTGCAGTCAGCTGAAGTAGCCTGCAGTGCTGCACTCTAACCACTGCGCCACCTCGGCTCTTTCCCCCCCACTTGGAGCTGAACCCAGAAGGAAGTTTCTTCCAACATGGGGAAGAGCCACTGAGGCTCCCAGGGCCAGGGGTGGGGTCTCTCTAGCCCCCTCAGCATAGCCAGGGCACCCAAACCCACACATGGTTGCGATCTTGTCAAGGTCAGCAACCACACTCTAATGCTGAACAGCTGGGCACAAAAGGCACTCTTTGTAAAGATGTTTTCCCCCCCCTTCTTTCTCCTGCTTCTCCAAACCTGGAGAGAGAAAGGGGGGGAAAGAGGCATTCCAGACAGAAATGGCTCTTTGCCCCCCCCCCAAAAAAAATGTCCCTGTTCCGATAGCTAAAGGTGACCACCAAATGGACATCACTCACATTGGTGGCTCCGTCTCTTGGGGGGGTTGCAAGAGAAGGAAGTGGGACCCCATCTTATTCCTGGGAGGGGGGGAGAAAATTGCAGGGTGAGGAGGGAGCCGTGCTCAAGGGAGGGAAAGGGGGGCTTCTTTCACCCAGGACTTGCAGCTTCAAGATGGGGCTGTGCCCCCGTGGCCACCGGCCTGGCCAGGTTTCCAAGAAAAAAGGAGGGGAAATTCTTGGAGATCAGCGGCTCTTAAGCAGGAGGGGGATTTGGGGGAAGGAGAAATAAGAGGGAGGGAAGGAAAGGAGGGAGGGTGGGAAGGAGGAGAAAGGGAAGGAGGGAGAGAGGGAGGATGATAGGAAGGGAGGGAAGGAAGGAAGGCAGAGAAAGAAAGAAAGAAAGAAAGAAAGAAAGAAAGAAAGAAAGAAAGAAAGAAAGAAAGAAAGAAAGAAAGGTAAAAGGGGGGAAGGGAGAGAGGGAGGAAGGGAAGGAAAAAGAAAGGAAGCAAGGAAGGCAGGAAAAAGGGAGAAAGGGAAAAGGGGGGGAGGGAAGAAGGGAAGGAAGAAAGGAAGGAAGGAGAAAGGAAGGAAAGAAAGGATGAAGAAAGAAAGCAAGAGGGCAGGAAAATGGGAAAACGGAAAGAGGGAGGGAAGGAGGAAGGAAGGAAGGAAAGAAAGAAAGGATGAAGAAAGAAAGCAAGAGGGCAGGAAAATGGGAAAAACAGAAAGAGGGAAGGAAGAAAGAAAGAAAGAAAGGTAAAAGGGGGAAAGGGTGAGAGGAAAAGAGGGAGGAAGGAAGGAAGGAAAAAGAAAGGGAGCAAGGGGGGCAGGAAAAAGGGAGGGAGAGAAGAAGAGAGGGAAGAAAGGAAGGAAGGAGAAAGGAAGGAAAGAAAGGATGAAGAAAGAAAGCAAGAGGGCAGGAAAATGGGAAAAACAGAAAGAGGAGGGAAGGAAGAAGGAAGGAAAGAAAGAAAGAAAGAAAGAAAAGAAAGAAAGAAAGAAAGAAAGAAAGAAAGAAAGAAAGAAAGAAAGAAAATCAAATGCCATTCCTTGTGATACCTGAAGTAGCCTCTTCTCTCAGAATCTCTGGATGGAGCACCACACAGCAGGTCTTCTCCTGCTCCCAGCCTCTGTGAGGACCTTCCCATGGGAGCTTCTGGGCTGCCTCTTGCAGGGCACAGAAGGTGGACCAAGGAGCCTCCTGGTCTGATCCTGCTCCAGGACCTTCTCCAAACAGCCCACCGCCTTGTCTTCCTAGAGGACCTCTTGGCGTGACATGGATCACACGACCCAGATGCCCCGTGGGAAAACCCAGCGGTGCCTGGTCTGAAAGAGATCTGAGAAGAAGGCGTTGGCCATGTTGGCTTCCCCTTCTCTAGTACCTCTGCTTAGACGGAGGGGAAGACTCCACTAAGGCAGGGGTCCCCGGCCTTGGCCCCTTGAAGACTTGTGGGCTTCTTCAACCTCCAGTCATTGACAGAGAATTCAATTAAAACAGAGAGATTACAGAGGAGGATGGCAAGAGATGAAGCATAGCCGGCTGGGGAATTCTGGGAGTTGAAGTCCACAAGTCTTCAAGTGGTTGAGATCGGAGTGTCATGCCCACAAGCCATCTTTTCTTTTGGACTTCAGGCCAGCTTTCTACTGTCTATTTTCTATTGTGGGAAAGTGGGAGGGGGGATTGAACAGAGTTGGGTGATATGTAGCCATAACAACATTCTTCTTAGAAAGCCAAGGTCATCTTTCTCTCTGCACCTGACCAGATCTGGATGGGTGGAAGCTGCCAGCGTGGCAGTGGGAGATTGGACCATGGGATGGATTTATGGGTGTGGGGGGGGGGGCAAGATCTTGAACTTTCAACCGGGTGGGGGAAACCGGGAAGCTTTCAGATTCGGGTTTTCCCAGATGTGCCAACGTGGCTCTCTTAATCAATTGGGACTTTGAGGAATCCTTTGCCTTGGACTCTGATTTAATTTTGGATGCTATTTGCAAACCATGACACGGGCAGCTTTTCCTAACCTGAAATATGGAGTTCAACTCAGCTGGAAGAAAGACTTCAGATTCCCAACGGAGAGCAACTTCAGGTGCCAACTCCAGATGCCAAAAACGGCTTCCTTTCCGTTCCATTCCTTCCACACCAAAGGTGTGTTTTGGGGCAGTGGAATCCAGCCTCCCTTTTAGCTGCTCCCCAAAACCACAAATTCCTGTTTTTTTCAAATATATATTATAGATAAAGGAGCCTTTTCAGTCAAGAGCAGAGAAGCTGCAACTGGAAGCGAACGCAGGTAAAGGGAATAGAAGAAATCCTCAACTTACGGCCACAATCGAGTCCCAAATTCCTACTGCTATATGTGAGACATTGGTTAAGTGAACGTTGTCCTGTTTTGTGACCTTTCTAGCCACGGTTGTTAAGTGAATTTGCTGCCGTTCCTTTTTTAAAAAAAAAATTAATTATTTTCTAAAAACAAAAAATAATACGAACAGTACATATATATCTGAATACAAAAAAATGAAAGGAAAAGGCAAAAGGGAAAAATCACATATTACAGTGCACTCCTACCCCCCTGGGAACAATTTTTATTACTTATATTTCTTCATCTCCAACAACTAAAAAATATACAATATCTTCCAATTGTGTCCTTATCCCTCCAAAACAACGCATATTCTTGAGTTGGTTTCATCCCTTTGCCTTCCATCAATACTGTTTTTATAAAACCTCCCCATATTTCATTACAATTATTTACTTTAATCATCCCCGTTTTAAGTTTAATTTCTGTTCTTAATTTATCATTTGTTGCCCTACTCCAGATTTCATTATACCACTCATTTCTTTGAATGTCCCAATTCCGTCCCCAATATTTAGCCATCTCTAATCGAGCTGCCATTATCAAATTTACAATCCATTCCTTTTTTTCTTTCATTTATATCCCGTTTTTCCACCAGAATCAGCAATGCCATCATCGGTCAGGTAAAAGTGCTCCAGGAAATAAGCTGAAGAAGACATAATATTTATAGAGTAACAGAGTTGAAAGGGACCTTGGAGGTCTTCTAGTCCAACCCCCTGCCTAGGAAGGAAACCCTATACCATTTCAGACAAATGGCTATCCAACTTCTTCTTAAAGACTTCCAGTGTTGGGGCATTCACAGCTTCTGGAGGCAAATTCTGTTCCACTGATTAATTGTTTTGACTGTCAGGAAATTTCTCCTAGGTTGCTTCTCTCCTTGATTAGTTTCCACCCATTGCTTCTTGTTCTGCCCTCAGGTGCCTTGGAGAATAGCTTGACTTCCTCTTCTTTGGGGCAACCCCTGAGATCTTGGAAGGCTGCTATCATGTCTCCCCTGGTCCTTCTTTTCATTAAACTAGATATACCCAGTTCCTGCAACCGTTCTTCATATGTTTCGAGCCCCCAATCCCCTAATCATCTTTCTTGTTCTTCTCTGAACTCTTTCTAGAGTCTAGAAAGAATAAAGAATAGAATAAGATTGGTTGATATTTTTTTGACAAACCCATGTTGGCTTTTGGTTATTACTTTGTTTGCTCATTTGGGGAAAGAATTGCCTTCGAGGCTTTATATTTATCTTTTTCTGGAGCTCTGGCTTTGGAGTTTCCATGAGGACTAGAATTTCCCAGGGCTGGAATGTACACAGGCCCATCATGTCTTCCACCGATGACTCTGAAAACCTGGGTTGCCTTCCCTGATTTTCCGTGCAGAGCGTGGGAAGAGAACTTGCCAGGTTTACGGGCTGCCTGGAATGCGGGAATGAATTGGGTGACTTCATCCATGTGGTAGCAGAGAAATCCATGAGGCCGACGGGGCGTCATCCCTAACCGTCAGCAACTGTTATGAAAGGACTTCTTCTGTCCAGATGCTATAATAAATATACTCAGTTCCAGCCAGGTGAAGTTAGCTGGAAACTTCAAATCAGTCAGAGTTTGATGAAAGGAGACGGAAGGCTACCTCAGTTCAAAGAAGTTAGCCCTCTCTTCTTAGGACTTATAACTTCTGGACTCCGACTCCCAGAATTCCTGAGCTAGCAAATAATCCTAAGTTTTACTTATCTTAATTATTCAGTGTTCATTATTCTATTACACATCCTTTTTTTTTTTACATATCCAGGTTTCTAACTTCTACTGCTATTTCTACCCATTAGTATAGTACAGAGGTGGGTTCCCACCAGTTCGCACCTATTTGGTAGAACCGGTTCGTCAAATATACCGAACCGGTTAGAAGAGGTTCCACCAGTGGACCCGGAAGCAGGCCACACCTACAGAAGAGGTTCCAAAAAGCAAAACTCCACATGCACCATTGCCCTTGAAGGCAACAGATTAAAAAAAGGACATATTGCAGTGTTTCCAACTGAGGCAGCATAAATGCAGTGGAAGCCTCTATTCTCTGCGCATGCATTCTTGTACATAGATTTCAGAACTGTTCTGCATTAGAGTTTTCCCCTGAAGTAGGAAAACTAATGGGGTGATTACTCCTTCCTTCCTTCCTTCCTTCCTTCCTTCTTTCCTTCCTTCCTTCCCTCCCTCCCTCCCTCCTTCCTTCCTTCCTTTCCAGAATCAAAGAACTACAAGGGACTTTAGAGGTTTTCTAGTCCAACCCCCTGCTCAAACAGGAGACTCTTTACTATTTCAGATAAATGGTTGTCTGAATTAATTGCTCCCACTGTTAGGAAATTTCTCCTTTGTTCTAGGATGCTTCCCTCCTGGATTAGTTTCCATCAATTTACTTCCTTCTTTCATCCCTTCCTTGATTAATGGAGTTGGAAGGGATCTTGGAAGTCTTCTACTCCCACTTTATAGAAAATGGCCTTGGAAAGGCCACACTTGGAATCCGGCATTCAGTTTTGGTCGCCACGATGTAGAAAAGATGTGGAGACTCTGGAAGGAGTGCAGAGAAGAGCAAGAAAGAGGATTAGGGGACTGGAGGCTAAAACATATGAAGAACGGTTGCAGGAACTGGGAATGTCTAGTTGAATGAAAAGAAGGACCAGGGGAGACATGATAGCAGTCTTCCAATATCTCAGGGGTTGCCCCAAAGAAGAGGGAGTCAAGCTATTCTCCAAGGCACCTGAGGGCAGAACAAGAAGCAATGGGTGGAAACTAATCAAAGAGAGGAGCAACTTAGAACTGAGGAGAAACTTCCTAACAGTTAGAACTATTAACCAGTGGAACAATTTAATTCCAGAAGTTGTGGATGCCCCAAGACTGAAGGTTTTTAAGAAGATGTTGGAGAACCATTTGTCTGAAGAGGTGCAGGGTTTCCTGCCTAGGCAGGGGGTTGGACTAGAAGACCTCCAAGGTCCCTTCCAACTCTGTTATTCTATTCTAGTCTAACCCAATGCTCAAGACTATACAATTTCAGACAAATGGTTATCCAATCTCTTTTTAAATGTCCTGGGATGCACAGCTACACATCTCAAATAAAATAAATATTTCCGCTACAAGGAGTCTCTCAGCCGACAGGCTTTCCTCCCCCATGGAGATTTATGGCATGGTTTTAGCACTGAGCTTAATTTACGGGATGGATACTCTTCAAAAGCTGGGGAGGAGAATTAAAGGACACCTGTTTCTTACAAGTAGTAGATTCTGCAATGGGGGTGGGCAGAATGGTGGATGAGGAGAGACAGAGAGATAGAGACAGAGACAGAGACAGAGACAGAGACAGAGAAAGACAGAGAGAGAGGGAGAGACAGAGAGGGAGAGAGACAGAGACAGAGAGAGAGAAAAAAGAGAGAGAGACAGACAGACAGACAGACAGACAGACAGAGAGACAGAGGGAGACAGAGAGACAGAGACAGAGAGAGACACAGAGAGAGGGAGAGACAGAGAGGGAGAGAGAGAGACAGAGAGAGAGAGAAAAAGAGAGAGAGAGAGACAGAGACAGAGACAGAGTCAGACAGAGAGACAGAGAGACAGAGAGAGACAGAGAGACAGCGAGACAGAGAGAGACAGAGAGGGAGAGACAGAGAGGGAGAGAGAGAGACAGAGAGAGAGAAAAAAGAGAGAGAGACAGACAGACAGAGAGACAGAGAGAGACAGAGAGACAGAGAGACAGACAGAGAGAGACAGAGAGAGAGGGAGAGAGAGAGAGACAGAGAGAGAGACAGAGAAAAAGAGAGAGAGAGGGAGAGAGAGAGAGACAGAGAGAGAGAGACAGCGACAGAGAGAGAGAGAAAGAGAGAGAGAAAGAGAGAGAGAGAAAGAGAGAGAGAAAGAGAGAGAGAGAGAGACAGAGAGAGAGAGAGAGAAAGAGAGAGAAAGAGAGACAGAGAGGGAGACAGCGAGAGAGAGAGAAAAAGAGAGAGAGAAAGAGAGAGAGAGAGAGAGAAAAAGAGAGAGAGAGAAAGAGAGAGAGAGAGAGAGAGAGGGAGAGAGGGAGAGAAGGCTGTTAGTAAAAACCATTAAGCAGAATGACAGAATTGGAAGGGACCCTGGAGGTCTTCTAGTCCACTCCCTGCCCAAGAAGGAGATCCAGACCATTTTAGACAGGTGGATGTCCTGTCTTTTCTTGAAAACCTCCAGGGATGAAGCACCCACAACCTCTGGGGGCAAGTTGTTCCATGGGTTAATTGTTCTCCTTGTCTGGAAATTCCTCCTTAATTCCATTTTGCTTCTCTCCTTGCTTAATTTCCATCCGTTGCTTCCTGTCCTGCCTTCAGGTGCCTTGGAGTGGCTGCCCCACTTCTTTGGGGCAGCCACTTAAATATTGGAAGAGTGCTAACGTATCACCCCCAGTCCTTCTTTTCATTAAATTAGACGTATCCAGTTCCAGCAACTGTTCTTTATATGGCTTTGAACTGTGTTGCCTTCAGAAGTTGTGGGAGCTTCAACCACTGGAGGTTTTCAAGAAGAGACTGGACTGCCATCCGTCGGAAATGGTGCAGGGTCTCCTGCTTGAGCAGGGGGCTGGACTAGAAGGCCTCCGAGGTCCCTTCCAGCTCTATTCTGATCCTCTTTGTTGCTCTTCTCTGCAGTCTTTCCAGAATCTCAACATGTTTTTTTTGCATCAAAACTGGATGCAAATATTCCAAGTGTGGCCTTAGCAAGGCCTTATAAATTGCATTAACACTTCATGTGATCCTGATTCTATCCCTCTATTAATGCAGCCTCGGTTTGCCTTGGCTGAACAGCTTCAGGGGGAGGCCTGGATACAGCCAAAAATAAAATAAAATAAAAGCCAATATATCTAGCAGATGTTCCTCAAGCCCGTCCTAATGGGAGGACACAGATCCATCTCTCTCCTCTACAACCTCCTTCAATCCTAGCTTGGAATTATTATCATTATTTTGCTTTTGGCATCTCTAAACTCCTCTGCAGAGCAGCGCTGAGGGTCTTTGAGACCCCCTCCTCTCTCCCCCCAAAAATAAATCATGGAAGTCTTGGACGCAGAAGGAAGGCATCCGAGAGACATCTGACTCCAGGCCTCCCCAGGCAGCCACAGACGCGCCTACAATCCATGTTGGACCCACTTCCCCATTTCAACCTCCACGGAGTCCAACCTGCCAAGGAATTGCCTGGAATGGAGTCCAGCTGGCATTTCTCTGTCTTTTGCGAAGACTTTTCCTTTCTCTCTTTTTTCTTTCCCCACAACTTGGGGGAAGAAAGCTGGAGGATCGTTCTGGCTACTTTCTCTTTAAAAAGGAAAACAGGCTGCACATCATAACTGGGGATACGTATAAAGGTAGTCCTGGACTTACGGCTGTATGTTTAGTGACTGTTCAAAGGTAGCAATATTTTAAGCTGTGTTGTTTTAATCTTTTAACCAAGTTTTACCTGTTGGGTGGCTTGTAAGCAGGATGATCAATTTGTAAGTGGAGATGGGTGGCATAACATCATCATCATCATCATCATCATCATCATCCATATATGGATCATCCATATATATCATATATGTCATATATGAAAATCATCCATATATCATATATGGATGATTTGAAACTCTATGGAAAGTCAGAAATAGAAATCCAATCATTGACAAACACAGTCCGAGTATTCAGCACCGATATTTCAATGCAGTTTGGCATGGAAAAATGCGCCACTGTATCCATAAAAAGAGGCAAAATCACTGCATGTGAGGGAATTGAAATGCCCAATGGGCAACTAATTAAATGCAACAAAAATGAAGCCTACAAATACTTAGGCATTCTGCGGTTGGATAATATCAAGCATGGAGAAGTAAAAACTATTGTCAGGCGAGAGTACACCAACAGAGTTAGGAAAATTTTGAAATCTAAATTGAATGGTGGAAATACAATCAAGGCCATAAATACCTGGGCAATACCAGTTATAAGATACACAGCTGGTATAGTTAACTGGACACAAGCTGATTTGGACATTTTGGACCGAAAAACTAGGAAACTAATGACAATGCACTACAGTTTACATCCACGTGGTGATACTGATAGACTGTACCTGCCCCGAAAATCAGGGGGCAGAGGATTATTACAAGTGAAGCAAACAGTTGAAGAAGAAAAACATGCACTTGCTGATTATTTAAAAGAAAGTCAAGAACATCTATTAATCGAAGTAAAGAACAAAAATCTACTGAAGGCCCAACAGACAAAACAAGAATACAGAAAAGATGTGATAAAATCAAGAATGGAGAGTTGGCAGAACAAAGCACTGCATGGCCAATTTCTGGAAAAAATAAAAGATAAAGTGGACAGTGAACAAACTTGGTTAGGGTTAACAACAGGTACATTAAAGAAAGAAACAGAGTCACTAATCCTGGCTGCGCAAGAACAAGCTATCCGCACAAATGCCATTAAGGCCAAAATCGAGAAATCCTCTGATGATGCCAAATGCAGACTTTGCAAAGAAGTTGATGAAACTGTTGATCACATACTCAGCTGCTGTAAAAAAATCGCACAGACTGATTATAAATTGCGGCACAATTCAGTAGCACAAATGATCCATTGGAATTTGTGCAAAAATTATAATATTAAAACAGCAACAAACTGGTGGGAACATCAGCCTGAAAAAGTCACCGAAAATCAGATGGTCAAGATCTTGTGGGATTTCCATATACAAACGGACAAAATACTGGCGCATAATATACCAGACATCACACTGGTTGAGAAAAATAAGGTCACAATCATAGACATCGCAATACCAGGTGATAGCAGGGTCGCCGAGAAGGAACATGAAAAAATAGCAAGATACCAGGACTTAAAAATCGAAATTCAACGACTATGGCACAAACCAGCAGTGATAATTCCAGTGGTAATCGGCACACTGGGTGCTATTCCAAAAGCACTGGAATTACATTTAAAACAGTTAAAAATTGACAAAATCACCATCAGTCAAATGCAAAAAGCCGCACTGCTTGTATCTGCACGCATATTACGAAAATATGTTACGACGTCCTAGGCCCCTGGGTGGGGCCCGACTAGTAACCAATGCCAAATCCGGCGAAACAACTGGCCGCTGTGATACAATTGTATAATAATAATAATAATAAACAATAAGAACTTTTAAAAAGATACTTAGTTGATACCTGGGACACTGGCAGCAAACCGTATCAACCATTAGCACCAGTCAAAGGTATTTGTGATGCATTTTTGAATATTCATTTGACTGAGTTTCATGTTTAATGAATAAAGTATATAATAATAATAACAACAATAACAATAATCAAAGCTGAAAGCTGGAAACATAATTAAAGCCATCAATACATGGGCAGTTCCAGTGATATGCTATTAACTGGAATCATCAACTGGACTTTGGCTGAACTGGAAAACGTGGACTGGAAACCGTGCAAATTTTTGAATATGTACCACGCTTTACATCCACAAAGTGACATCGACAGGTTGTACCTGCCAAGAAAAATAGGGGGTGGGGGGCTATTGCAAACGCATCAAACTGTAGAAGAAGAAAAGTTTGAATGATCATGTGAACCAAAGTACCGAAAAATTGCTACAGGCTGTGAAAACAGAGAACAGCATAAAAACAACAGAGACAAAGGCAGAATATAAGGAAAAGCAGCTGGATGACAGATTAAATAGATGGAAAACCAAAGCTTTGCACGGACAGCAAAAACACTGAAGGAAAATGTGATGACAACTTGACAAGGACAAGGCTTAAGATGGGAACCATCGAGAAAGAAATGGAAGGTTTAATCCTGGCTGCTCAAGAACAATCACTACAAACTAAGGCCATGAAAGTGAAGATACAAAAATCCACTCACAACCCAAACTGCCAACTTTGCAACAACAAAGTCGAAACTGTTTCACACTTAAGATGTGGATGCAGCAAAATCGCACAAACTGATCACAAAGCTAGACAAGACCGAGTTGCTAAATTAATCCACTGGTCATTATGTAAAAAATAGGATTTAGCCGTATCCAGAAAGTCATGGGAACATAAAGTGGAAAAAGTTACCGAAAATGAGAAGGTGAAGATCTTGTGGGACTTTCGAATACAAACGGATCGTCCTTTGGAGCACAACACGGCAGATATCACAGTTGTAGAGGGCAAAAGTGTACAGTTCATTGATATCGCTGTTATAGCAATAGCAATAGAAGTTAGACTTATATACCGCTTCATAGGGCTTTCAGCCCTCTCTAAGCGGTTTACAGAGTCAGCATATCTCCCCCAACAACAATCCGGGTCCTCATTTCACCCACCTCGGAAGGATGGAAGGCTGAGTCAACCTTGAGCCGGTGAGATTTGAACCGCCGAACTGCAGATAACAGTCAGCTGAAGTGGCCTGCAGTACTGCACCCTAACCACTGCGCCACCTCGGCTCTAGATAGATAGATAGATGAGAGATATAGATGGATGGATGGATGGATGGATGGATAGATAGATAGATAGATAGATAGATAGATAGATAGATAGATAGATAGATAGATAGATAGATAGATAGATAAATGATAGATAGATATAGCAATAGCAATAGCAGTTAGACTTATATACCGCTCCATAGGGCTTTCAGCCCTCTCTTAGCGGTTTACAGAGTCAGCATATTGCCCCCACAGTCTGGGTCCTCATTTCACCCACCTCGGAAGGATGGAAGGCTGAGTCAACCTTGAGCCGGTGAGATTTGAACCGCTGAACTGCAGATAGCAGTCAGCTGAAGTGGCCTGCAGTGCTGCACTCTACCCACTGCGCCACCTCAGCTCTCTCTGTTCCTGGAGATGCCAGAGACGAAGAAAAAGAACTGGAAAAAATCATGAAAGATCCCGACCAGGCCATAAAAACTACACGATTAGGGATGAAGCATGTAAGAGTGATGCCCATTGTCATCGGGGCACTTGGCACCATGTCCAAGAACTTTACAAGATACACCCACAAATTGCAGCTTCCTGCAATCACACCAGCAGAACTGCAAAAAAACTGGGCTCCTCGGAACATCTTCTATTTGAAGAAGGTCCTTGGTTGATACCTAGGATGCTGGCAGCAAACCGTATCAACCATTAGCACCAGTCAGTGGTATCTGTAATGCATTTTTGAATGTTCAGTTGGCTGAGTTTCATGTTTAATTAAGAAAAGAAATAAGAGCCAATAACTGTTTTTTTTTCTCCCCCCTTTGGTAGTTGATGGTAAGATGAATTGATGTAATTACTTAATAATACAGCATGATATTGACTATGTAATAGTATACATGTGATTAGATGCTATGAAAATGGAAAATACAAATTTTCTATGCAAAAAAGAAAAGAAATAATAATAATTATTATTATTCCAGGCAGTCCTTGACTTACAATAGTAAGTAGTAACCATTCAAAGTTGCAACAGGCATTGAAAAAATGCCTTAAGAACATTTTTCACACTTATGACCATCGCAGCATCCCCGTGGTTCATGCGATCAAAATTCAGCCGCTTGGGAACTGACTCACATTTATGACGGTCTCAGCGTCCCAGAGGGACACACGACCCTCTTTTGCGACCTTCTGACAAGCGAGGTCAACGGAGAAGCCAGATTCACTGAACGACCGTGTCGCTAACTTAACCACCACACGATTCGCTTAACAACGGTGGTGAGGAAGGTTGTAAAATGGGACAAAACTCACTGAACGAATGTTAAGCAACTGAAGCTTTGAACTCAGTTGTGGTCATAAGTCAAGGACTACCCGAAACTCTTAAAACTAGCCAAGTTTGAGGCTGCTTGATAAATGCAGCCCTCAAGTTGATAATTATCTTGATTTTGTGGTTGTGTAAACACAGCTGGGGAAAGAGGTGGAAGACTCAGATCTCCTGGCCAGGATGTTTCTTTCAGTAATATACACTGATTTAAAATATGTCCTACGGCCGCAGTTGAACTCGGAATTACTGCTGCTAAGCAAGATTATTTGCAAAGTGAGTCTCTCCCCCCCTTTACAACCTTCCTTCCCACCGTTGTTAAGCAAATCACTGCGGTGCCAAACACGGTCGTTCAGTGAATCTGATTTCCTCCCGTGATCGCAAAAGGGGATCACATAATCACATGATCCCCCCCAGGATGGGACTGCAACTGTCCTTAAAAAAGCATCCCTTGGAAGCTTCCAAGAAGAGACTGGACAGATGGGCAGAGGGGGGGTTGGACTAGATGACCTCCAGGGTCCCTTCCAACTCTGTCCTATTCTATTCTATCCCAGATATGGAACCCAGCCTCTGAGTTTGGATCATGCGACTGGGGGAGATGCTACAGCAGGCGTAAAAGTGAAAAACAGCCCAAACTCTCATTTACAGGGCCGCTGCGACTTCAAACAGTCTATCAGAATAGAGCTGGAAGGGACCTTGGAGGTCTTCTAGTCCAACCCCCTGCCCAGGTAAGAGACCCGCCGAGACCGTTCCGGACAAGCGGCTCTTCTTTAAAACCTCCAATGACGGAGCACCTACAACTTCTGGTGGCAAGCTGTTCCACAGATTAATTGTCTGTCCTCACTGTTAGGGGTTTCTCCCTTCAATCCAGGCGGCTTCTCTCCTGGATTAGTTTCCATCCATCGTTTCTAAAGAAACTGTTATAAATCAACTACCTCTATTTATACGACTTCATTATGAGGTTGTAAACCTCCCAGAGTCCCTTAGCTGACAAGGGCAGTGCGGAAATTTAATTCATGAAGAAATAATGAGTAAACAAGGTTACTTTTTATTTTTTTTATTTTATCAATTTCATATATACATTCACAATTATATAATCTCATAACTGTTATTAATAATGTGTATTTATAACAATTTTTCCCTACTGTTGACAATATACTTGAAGATTGCTTTCTTAACATCCCATAGATCCATCTTATCTTAAAACGGTCCTACTTCTTCTTCCCTCCCTCCCTCTTTCCTTCCCTCGTTTCTTCTCTCCTACTCCCCTTCCTTCCTTCTCTCCTTCCCTCCTTCCTTCCCTCCTTTCTTTTCTCCTTCTCTCCTTCCTTTCCCCCTTCCTTTCCTCCTTCCTTCCCCCTTCCTTCTCTCCTACATTCCCTCCTTCCTTCCCTCCTTTCTTCTCTCCTTCCTTCCCTCCTTCCTTCCCTCCTTTCTTCTCTCCTTCTCTCCTTCCTTCCCTCCTTCCTTCCCTCCTTCCCCTTCCCTCCTTCTCTCCTTCCCTCCTTCCTTCCTTCCCTCCTTTCTTTTCTCCTTCTCTCCTTCCTTTCCCCCTTCCTTTCCTCCTTCCTTCCCCCCTTCCTTCTCTCCTACGTTCCCTCCTTCCTTCCCTCCTTTCTTCTCTCCTTCCTTCCCTCCTTCCTTCCCTCCTTTCTTCTCTCCTTCTCTCCTTCCTTCCCTCCTTCCTTCCCTCCTTCCCCTTCCCTCCTTCTCTCCTTCCCTCCTTCCTTCCTTCCCTCCTTTCTTTTCTCCTTCTCTCCTTCCTTTCCCCCTTCCTTTCCTCCTTCCTTCCCCCTTCCTTCTCTCCTACATTCCCTCCTTCCTTCCCTCCTTTCTTCTCTCCTTCCTTCCCTCTTTCCTTCCATCCTTTCTTCTCTCCTTCTCTCCTTCCTTCCCTCCTTCCTTCCCTCCTTCCCCTTCCCTCCTTCTCTCCTTCCCTCCTTCCTTCCTTCCCTCCTTTCTTTTCTCCTTCTCTCCTTCCTTTCCCCCTTCCTTTCCTCCTTCCTTCCCCCCTTCCTTCTCTCCTACATTCCCTCCTTCCTTCCCTCCTTCCTTCCCCCCTTTCTTCTCTCCTTCCTTCCTTCCCTCCTTCCTTCCCTCCTTAAACAAGTTTACTTACTTTTATCTTTTCTGTAGAAATGCAGGGGGGGCGGGGGGGGGCTATCAGACTGAATTATTATTTTTTGTTACCTAAGCCAATTTAGCACGGAGACAGTATTAGCCGAGCATGTCAATTAACTGTGACCTTTTTAAATATCAGCTTTTGGTATCGTCAACCAGGGTGTTTTTTTGTGGGTTATTGGGGTGGGGTGGGGGGGCTTTCTCTAAACCAGCTCCAGAGAATGTTGAGGGGAGAGAGAGAATCGAACCCAGCTCCCTAAGTTGTGGGGTTCCTCTGAGCTTAAACCTTCCACCTCTGAACATCTATCTAGAACAGTGTTTCTCAACCTTGGCAACTTGAAGATGTCCGGACTTCAACTCCCAGAATTCCCCAGCCAGCAAATGCTGGCTGGGGAATTCTGGGAGTTGAAGTCCGGACATCTTCAAGTTGCCAAGGTTGAGAAACACTAGAAAAAGCCATGGGAGAGGGTCATCTGTCCCTCTAGGGCAGGGGTCTCCAAAGCTGGCCACTTTTTAAGACATGTGGACTTCAACTCCCAGGATGCCCCAGCCAGGCTGGGCACAATCAAACTGACTGAATTTTTTAAAAACCAATTTAAATTGTACACAAGAGCATGGATTAAAGTTATTTTATTTGTTCAATCAATATGCCGCCCCTCTTCTTATCAAGCCACTCCGGGGGGGGGGGAGAGGGGGCTGCTTACAACAATCCTGGAAACGGGATAAAGGGGTCAGTAAATTAGCACCTCGGCTCTGATGAGATTAACTCGATTAATTAATTAATGTGAGCGTTTGGACAGCGGGTGGGGGGGGGAAATCCCCTGCTGGCTAATTTATTTCGGGGTGGATTGATTTTTCTTCCTAGCCTAGTTTACAGCCTGGGGGATCTCCCCGTGGTCTCTCCTCCATCGACTCCTTTATCCCTGATTGACTGTAAGGATCAAATGCCAATCAATCAAGCAGCTAATCAATCAATCAATCAATCAATCACAATAACTTGCCTCCAGAAGTTGTGACTGCTCCAACACTGGAAGTTTTTAAGAAGATGTTTAGATAATCATTGGTCTGAAGTGGTGTAGGGTTTCCTGCCGAGGCAGGGGGTTGGACTAGAAGACCTCCAAGGTCCCTTCCAATGCTATTCTTATTCTTATTCTTATTCTTATTCTATTCCATTCTATTCCATTCCATTATATTATATTCTTCGTGGCTCTTCTCTGCAGTTTTTGCAGAGTATTCTGTTATTCTGTATTCTGTTAGTAGAGCTGGAAAGGACCTTGGAGGTCTTCTAGTCCAACCCTCTACTCAAGAAGAGACCCTATCCCGGAAATTCATTTTTGCCCCCCTACCAGGGCATGGTTTGGTGGGTATAGCAGGGGAAGGATACTGCAAAATCCCCATTCCCTCCCCACTCTGGGGCCATCCAGAGGTGGTATTTGCTACTCAAAATTTCCGCTACGGGTTCTCAGAACCTGTCAGAACCTGCTGGATTTCATCCCTGCCCTAACCCCTTTCAGATAAGAAGTGGCTGTCCAATCTCTTCTTAAAAACTTCTGGTGTTGGAGCATCCATCACTTCTTGTGGCAAGTCGTTCCACTGGCGAATTATCCTCCCTTTTGGGAAGTTTCTCCTTAATCCCAGGTTGCTTCCTGCCTTCTGGAGCTTTTGGGGCATAGCTTGACCCTCTGTCTATGTGGATCGAAAGTGCCAAAGGCGATCCAGCGGGCCGAGCGCGCTCCTTCCTTCCTTCCCCGTCGGGATCTGGAAGCGATTCCCCGGCCGGCCGCCGAGCGCTCTCCAGGGCGCGGGGTCCGGATCCCGGCAGAATCCCTGGGAATCTGCGCGATCCTTCCCGATCGGGGCGGCAGGCTGAAGGGGCGGGCCCGAAGGGAGGAGAGAAGCGACGCCGGGGATCGCCCGATCGCGGACCGGCAGAGCCGAGCCGGCGGAGGAGCGGAGCGGCGCGGCGATTCCTGCCCAGCGGGCCAAGCGGAGCCTCCGGGGAAGCGGCCGGGCACCTGCCCGGGATGGCGGCGGCGGGGCTGCGGCTGCTGCTGCTGGTGCTGCTGGCGGAGGCGCTGCTGGCGCTGCGGGCGAGCTCCGAGCCGCCCTTCGAGGCTCTGTACGCGGCGGGGCTGGAGGCGCACTCGCGGGCGGACTTCGCGGGCGCGGCGCGGGCGCTGGAGCGGGCGCTGAGCGCGGAGCGGCGGCTGCGGGAGAAGCGGGTGGGCTGCGGGCGGCGGTGCCGCGGGAAGAGCCGCTGGAGGCCGTGCAGTTCCCGCTGCCCTCGGCCGGCGCCCTCCTCCGCCGCGCCCGGTGCCTCCGCGCCTGCCTGGGCCCCGAGGCCGCCAACGCCCCCGCCGGCCAGGAGGTGCGCGCCGACTTCCAGCGCCGCCTGCCCTACAGCTACCTGCAGCGCGCCTACATCCAGGTGAGCCCGGAGCCTCCCTCCGTCCGGGGGTCTTGGCTTCCTCCACCGCCCGCTTCTTCCCTCGCGAAAGGTCGGTCTCCGGCAGCGCCCTGATTCGCTGGGGTTTTCTCTAGAGCCCTGCCTGAGCAGGGGGTTGGACTAGATGGCCTCTAAGGTTCCCCCCAATTCTGTTATTTTGTGGTTTTGGGCAGCGGTTGGACTAGATGACCTCCAAGGTTCCCCCCAATTCTGTGGTTTTGTGCAGGGGATTGGACTAGATGACCTCTAAGGTTCCCCCCCAATTCTGTGGTTTTGTGCAGGGGATTGGACTAGATGACCTCTAAGGTTCCCCCCCAATTCTGTTATTTTGTGATTCTGAGCAGAGGGTTGGACTAGATGACCTCCAAGTCTGTTATTTTGTAATTCTGAGCAGCGGGTTGGACTAGATGGCCTCCAAGGTTCCCCTCCAAGTCTGTTATTTTGTAATTCTGAGCAGGGGGTTGGACTAGATGACCTCCAAAGTTACCCCCCCCCAATTCTGTGATTTTGTGCAGGGGATTGGACTAGATAACCTCTAAGGTTCCCCCCCCCAATTCTGTTATTTTGTGATTCTGAGCAAGGGGTTGGACTAGATGACCTCCAAGGTTCCCCTCCAAGTCTGTTATTTTGTAATTCTGAGCAGGGGGTTGGACTAGATGACCTCCGAGGTTCCCCCCTCTGTTATTTTGTGATTCTGAGCAAGGGGTTGGACTACAAGACCTCTTCGGTCCCTTCCAATTCTGTTACTGTGTAATTTTGTGCAGGGGGTTGGACTAGATGACCTCAGGTTCCCCCCCAATTCTGTTATTTTGTGATTCTGAGCAAGGGGTTGGACTACAAGACCTCTTAGGTCCTTTCCTTTGAGTTTGTTATTCCTATTTATAGGTACTCCTCGACTTACAACAGTTCATTTAGTGACTGAAGTTACAATAGTACTAAAAAAGCGACTTATGACCATTTTGACACTTACGACCACTTCAGCATCCCCGTGGTCATTTGATCAAAATTCAGGTGCTTGGCAAGTGACTCGTATTTGTGACGGTCGCAGTGTCCCGGGGTCACATGATCCTCCTTGGCGACCTTCTGACAAGCAAAGTCCATGGGGAAGCCGGATTCACTTAACGGCCACGTTTCTAACTTAACAACCGCAGTGATTCACTTAACAACTGTGGCAAGAAAGGTCATAAAAATGGAGCAAAACACAGTTAAAACTGCCTCACTTAGCAACAGAAATGTTGGGGTCAGTTGTGGCCGTAAGTCGAGGGCTCCCTGTATTCATGACTTATTTAGGATTAGCAATTTCTTTATTTTGCACATTTATTTCTTTAGGAAATATCTTTATTTATTATTTAGGGTAGTTATTTATTTATTTATTTATTTAGTGGATTTATTTAGCAAATTTACTCATTTACTGATTTAGCATTTATTTATTCATTATTTAGCACGCTTATTCGTTTGTTTCGCGTCTTTTGTTCTGCAAATTTTATTCGTTTAGGAAATGTATTTTGTTTAGCACATTTATTTATTTACTTATGCATTTATTTATTTATGCATTGTTTATTTAATTATTTACTTATTTACTTATGCATTTATTTATTTATGCATTGTTTATTTAATTATTTACTTATTTATTTATGCATTTATTTAGCATGTTTATTTATTAAGATAATAAATTATAGGCCACCTTTCCTGCTTTCCCAGACGGACAGCAGAGGTGGGGAAGGGCCCGGAGGGTTTATGGTCTTAGGAATGCAGTGGGGGGGGAAGGGAACTCAGGTAAGGTAGCCCAGCCAGGTGGTGCAACTCCAGGGAGAAATCCCCCCCCACTCTCCCCCAGGGGCCGTCCAGCAGGAGGGAGGAGCCTGGAAGGGGGAGGTCTTATTCCACTTGTCCGCCCCCCTCCCCGGGGCTCCCCTTCAGTTGCAATGTGAGGGTCACCTGCCCCAGGTGTCTGCCTTCTCTTTCCTTCCAGGTGCCCCCAGCTTTTGCCCAGGTGCCCTCTGGTGCCAATTGGGGGCCTCTCCCACCCAGGGCTTCCAGATGCCTTTGGCAACATTTGGATGCTTATTTCTTTGGTTGGTTCTTAAATTGTTTTTATCCCACCTTTATTACTTTATAATTTAGACAGTAAACATAACTGCTCCTCCCCCTATTTCACCCACCACAACAATCCTGTGATGCGGGTTGGGCTAAGAGGGAGGGTCTGGCCCAATCACCAGTTAGCTCAATGCCTAAGGCGGGACTAGAACTCACTGTCTCCTGGTGATTGGCCCAAAGTCACCCAGCCAACTTTCATGCCTAAGGCAGGACTAGAACTCAGTACCTCCTGGTTTCAAGGCTGGCCCCTTAACCCCTATACCTAACTGTTGTGACTCAGCAGACGTCTTCTGTGAGTCTTTTCGGGATACAAGATTAACACTGCAGCTGGGGCTCGTTGGTGGCATGTTCTGGGGATAAAAGGCCGGATGGTGCCACACCCTGGTTGCAGGAGTCAACGTTCCTTCGTTCGTTCAACATTCATTGATCATCGGTCGTGGTTTATTTGAGAGCACTTGGAGAAGTGATTTGCTTTCTGTAACCCTGATTCAAGGAGGCACTTGGAGAAGTGTAAGAGCTTTGTAAGAGTTTTTGTTTTGTATTATGTTATCTGGTCAGAGACTTTATTTCTGTTTATTTTTGGGCTCGCAGCCAGTCTGAGCCGAGAACTGATAAAGAGAGTCCCTTTTAAGTTTGTTGGCCTGTCGTCTGTTAACGAGCGGAGAAGGGGGGACAGAACAGCTAACTGACTCTATTTTTATCTCTAGACAGGTAGGGGGTACGAGTGTAACCCCTATAGATACAGAGATCATGATGTATAGAATAACAGAGTTGGAAGGGACCTTGGAGGTCTTCTAATCCAACCCCCTACTTAGGCAGGAAACCCTACACCACTTCAGACAAATGGTTCTCCAATATCTTAAAAACACCCAGTATTGGGGCATCCACAACTTCTGGAGGCAAGTTGTTCCACTGGTTAATTGTTCTCACTGTCAGGAAGTTTCTCCTTAGTTCTAAGTTGCTTCTCTCCTTAATTAGTTTCCACCCATTGCTTCTTGTCCTGCCCTCAGGTGCCTTGGAGAATAGTCTGACTCCCTCTTCTTTGTGGCAGCCCCTGAGATATTGAAAGGCTGCTACCATGTCATCTCTAGTCCTTCTTTTCATTAAACTAGACATCCCCAGTTCCTGCAACCATTCCTCATATGTTTTAGCCTCCAGTCCCCTAATCCTCTTTGTTGCTCTTCTCTGCACTCTTTCTAGAGTCCCCACCTCTTTTCTACATCGTGGTGACCAAAACTGGATGCAAATATTCCAAGTGTGGCCCTCCCAAGGCCTTGTAAAGTGGTATCAACCCTTCAGGTGATCTTGATTCCATCCCTCTGTTGATTTAGCCTAGAACTGTGTTGGCTTTTTTGGCAGCTGCTGCCCACGGCTGGATCCTATTTAAATGGTTCTCCACTAGGACTCCAAGATCCCTCTCACGGTTACTCCTATTGAGCAAGGTTATCCAATCTGTTCTTGAAAACTTCCAGTGTTGGAGCATTCACAAGTTCTTGTGGCAAACAGTTCCACCGGTTAATTATCCTCACTGTCAGGAAATTTCTCCTTAGTTCTTCTTTCCTTGGTTAGTTTCCACCCATCGCTTCTTGTTCTGCCCTCAGGTGCCTTGGAGAATAGCTTGACTCCCTCTTCTTTGGGGCAGCCCCTGAGATATTGGAAGACTCCCATCATGTCTCCCCTGGTCCTTCTTTTATCAGCCATACCCAGTTCCTGCAACTGTTCTTCATGTTTTTTTATCTTTCTTGCTCTTCTCTGCAGTCTTTCCGGAGTCCTTTTTTACAACATCATAAATTACATTCGTAAATTGCATTTACCTTGTAAATCTTGCCTAGTTCGGAGCTGCAAGTGTGGGGCCCTTAACCGAATTCCTTCGGCCTCTGATGGTGGGCGGGGGGTGCGGGGGGTGTAAGGCACTGTATTATTCCCACCTTGCAAGGTTGTGTTGTAAGCGCTGTGGGGCTGGTGCAAGTTTCGCAAGATTGCCGGAGGTGCAGCAAACGTTGGGCCTGTGAATTGTGCAAGGAGTCTCTTCCATGATGTCATCCTGGGTGTTTGCCGTTTGGCCCCCAGAATAGAGTTTCTTTTGAATACCCTCCTCGCACAAGTCTGGTGAAAAGAGACTGTTTTTCATTTGGAGGTTGTTTTTTTCGAACGTAATGAGGTCTGGAAAAACCTTCCCCAACCAGCCAAATTCTGTGGGTTTTAAGGGGAAGACGACGGGTTCTTAATGCAGCCTTTTGTTTTTTCTAGCCATTGCGTGGGGTGGTGGTAAAATATGTCACATTGCATTTTTTTAATTTTTTTTAATTAATTTCATATATACATTCACAATTATATGATCTCATAACTGTTATTAATAATATGTATTTGTAACAATTTTTTCCCCTACAGTGGACAATATACTTGAAGATTGCTTTCTTAGCATCCCATAAACCCATCTTATCTTACAACAATCCTACTTCCTCTTCCTTCCTTCCCTCCTACCTTCCCTCCTTTCTTCTCTCCCTCCTTTCTTCTCTCCTTCTCTCCTTCCCTCCTTTCTTCCCTCCTCCTCTCCTTCCTTTCCCCCTTCCTTGATCTGGCCCTGGGTTTACGTTTTTCTTTTCTTTTTTCCTTTTTCTTTTTGTCTTCCTGTGTTCGGCCGTGTCTTTTTATTTACTTTATTACTTTATTTATTTATTGATTGATTGATTGATTGATTGATAAAATTTACATGCCGCCCAATCCCGAAGGACTCCGGGCGGCTTACAAAATAACTCTGTTTTTTTACAATAAGCTAGGGTTTAAAAAACAAAAAAAAAACCTAGCTTATTGTGGTGCTTATTAAATATACAATAGAGAGATACGGGATGTATAAACTTAGTAGGGATGCACCTGTGATTAAACGACATATTGTATGTGAAGATGGGTTTTCCCTCCCCCCCTTGTTTTCTCTCCATCCTCTCCCTTTCCCATTGTTGTCCATGTAACAAAAAATAAAAATAATTTATTAAAAAAAAAATAACTCTGTTATTCTGTCACTCCCTTCGAGACGCGTGGAGCTCAAAACCTCACTGAGATTCCCTCGGAGAATGTGGCACTGTGCGGCCGCAGCCAAAAACACCAATAAGATCCTTGGTGGAATAAACACAGAATCAAAATCACGTGAAGGATTAGGACCACTTTATAAAGCCTCAGTGAGGCCACACCTGGAGTACCGCATCCGGTTTTGGTCACCACATTAGAAAAAAAAAAAGTGTTGAGGCTTTGGAAAAAGGGCAGAGAAGAGCAACGGACATGAGCCCAGAGACTAAAACAGATGATAGATGGTTGCAGGATTGGGGCTTGGCTAATCTAAAGAAAAGAAGAATTGACATGATAGCAGTGCTCCAACATCTCAGGGGCCGCCCCCAAGAAGAGGGAGTCAAGCTGTCCTGCCATCTGAAGGCAGGGCAAGAAACAATGGATGGAAACTAACCAAGGAGAGAAGCAATTAGGAGAAGCTTCTTAATAGTGAGGACAATTAACCAGTGGAACAGAAGTTGCCACCAGAGGTTGTTGTGGGTGCTCCAACACTGGAGGCTTTTAAGAAGACACTGGACTGCCAGTTGTGTCAAGTTGTAAAGGGTCTCCTGCTTGAGCAGGGGGTTGGACTAGAAGACCTCCAAGGTCCCTTCCGGCTGTATTCCAATGGAGTCTCCTTCAGGAAGCATCTATTCCGGCAGGAAGTGATTTAAACCATGTGCCATATTAATGGCACAACCCTCTTGCAGTCTTTGCAAATTAAAGGACCCCTTTCCTTGCATTCTTCTGTCTCCCCAGGCCTATAATTTGCAAAGG
Organism: Thamnophis sirtalis; assembly: GCF_051295495.1. Taxonomy (NCBI): domain Eukaryota; kingdom Metazoa; phylum Chordata; class Lepidosauria; order Squamata; family Natricidae; genus Thamnophis; species Thamnophis sirtalis. The sequence goes on from NW_028261391.1 coordinate 1,337,010, forward strand.
CTCCCTGTTTTTGCTTCTTTCCTCTGACGCCCTCCCTGCAGCCCCTTTCGGATGCCTCTGGCCCAGGTTGCACCCAGGTGCCAGGATCTGCTCTCGGGCTCCTGATCTCCTGGAATGAAAGTGGGTGGATCCCCTGGGCATGTTCCAGAAGAGCAGGGAAGGCTTCCTCTGGCACGTCAGATTCCCCCACCCAGGAGTCCTCAGCGCTTCCTCCCAAGGGCTGCTTAGCCAGCTGGGACAAGGGACAGGGCCTTCCGGGAGTCAGCAGGCGCTGTGCCAAGGACAGATAGCAAGCCAGAATCCGTCATGGGAAAGTTGAAAGGTCTCTCCGCAGAGGAGCAGTTTTCGGCCTTTGTCCTAGTTGACTTTCCTTTACTCGGTCCTTCCCGGCGTGACCAGGATCTTCCTCTTGAGCCAACGGCTTTTCCCAACGCTTTTACAAAAAAAAAGAGGCTGGGACTTTGGAGAAAGTGCAGAGAAGAGCAACTAAGAGGATTGAAAGCCTGGAGACTTAAGATTTATGAACAACAGTTGCAGGAATGGAATCTGGCCACTTTAGAGGAAGAAGAACCAGCGGGGACGTGATTCTGGGAGTTGAAATCCAGACATCTTCAAGTTGCCAAGGTTGAGAAACACTGGTCTACGGTCTCCTGCTTGAGCAAGGGGCTGGACTAGAGGACCTTCAGGGTCCCTTCCAGCTGTACTCAAGTCATTGAGGGGGTCGACTTATCTTGCAAAGCACCAGAAGGCAGGATGGAACTAATCAAGGAGAGAAGCAACCTGAAACTAAGGAGAAATTTCTTAGTTGTTTGCCTGAAATGTTAAATGCTTTCCTGCCTGGGCAGAGGGTTGGACTAGAAGACCTCCAAGGTCCCTTCCAGCTCTTATTCTGATTGAAATGAAGTATATATCTTGCACATCCAACTACTGGATTGCAGCATTCCAGTAGTTGAAGCGCTGTCCAGTGGTGGGATTCAATTTTTTTTTTACTACTGGTTCTGTGGGCGTGGCTTAGTGGGCGTGGCTTAGTGGGCACGGCAGGGGAAGGATTCTGCAAAATCCCACTCCTGGGGAAGGATACTGTAAAAATCTCCCTTCTCACCCAACTAGGGCAACAGAAGAAGACCCAGCCGACCAGCTGGGACGTTGATCAGCTGGTGACTCGGAGGCAGCAAATAGATGGGGGCGGGGCCAGCCACAGGTGGGTATTTGCCGGTTCTCCGAACTATTCAAAATCTCTGCTACTGGTTCTCCAGAACTGGTCAGAACTGGCTGAATGCACTTCTAGGGCTGTCCCAAAGAAGAGGAGGTCAACGCATTCTCCAAAGAAGAGGCAGCGGATGGAAACGGATCAAGGAGAGGCTTGTAGGGGCTTCATCATTGGAGGCTTTCAGGAAGAGACTGGACAGCCCCCTATCTGAAGGTCTAGGGCAGTGTTTCTCAAGCTTGGCAACTTGAAGATGTCTGGATTTCAACTCCCAGAATTCCCCAGCCAGCGAATGCTGGCTGGGGAATTCTGGGAATTGAAGTCCAGACATCTTCAAGTTGCCAAGCTTGAGAAACACTGGTCTAGGGTCTCCTTCTTGAGCAAGGGGCTGGACTAGAGGACCTCCAGGGTCCCTTCCAGCTGTATTCAAGTCATTGAGGGGGTCGACTTATATTCCAAAGCACCAGAAGGCAGAAGAAGAGGCAACGGATGGAAACTAATCAAGGAGAGACGCAACCTGGAACTAAGGAGAAACTTCTTAGTTGTCCGTCTGTCTGAAATGTTAATGCTTTCCTGCCTGGGCAGAGGGTTGGACTAGAAGACCTCCAAGGTCCCTTCCAGCTCTTACTCTGATTGAAAATGAAGTATATATCTTGCACATCAGGAAAGTTTGACCTTTTCAAGAAACATCATCGTGTTCCACTGCGATTGTCCATATACGTGATCTATAGGCAAATTGTCCATAAGTCTCAACGTTTCAACCCTCGGGTAACCGGAATCCATAAAACCGTCTCTCCAATTAGCTTTTGGCAAGGGTGACAGGAAATCTATTCCAGCCGTCCAGCTGTCGGTTTCCCTACATGTCATTCAAAAGAATGCATTCATTGAAAAAGACCAAGTATTTATTTCCAAATCAAGTTAATACCCTTCGTGTTCAGCGTATTCTTCCCAGGAACTTAACTCTGAGAAATGGCAAAAACAGGGTTTTACTTTTTTTCCCCCTTGAAGTCGTCTTGTATCTCACAATTATTATTATTTTTTTTTATCCATTCATATATCCATTCACAATTATATGATCTCATAACTGTTATTAATAATATGTATTTATAACAATTTTTCCCTACTGTTGACAATATACTTGAAGATTGCTTTTTTATCATCCCATAGATCCATCTTATCTTACAACGGTCCTACTTCTTCTTCCCTCCCTCCCTCTTTCCTCCCTCCTTCTCTCCTTCCCTCCTTCCTTCCCTCCTTCCTTCCTTCCCTCCCTTTCTTTTCTCCTTCTCTCCTTCCTTTCGCCCTTCCTTTCCTCCTTCCTTCCCCCTTCCTTCTCTCCTACATTCTCTCCTTCCTTCCTCCTCTCCTTCCCTCCTTTCTCCTTCCTTCCCTCCTTCCTTCCCTCCTTTCTTCTCTTCTCTCCTTCCTTCCCTCCTTCCTTCCCTCCTTGCTTCCCTCCCTCCTTCCTACCCCCTTTCTTCTCTTTCTTCTCTCCTTCCTTCCTTCCTCCTCTCCTTTCATGAGCCAAGGTGGCGCAGTGGTTAAATGCAGCACTGCAGGCTACTGCTAGATCAGCAGTTCAGCGGTTCAAATCTCACCGGCTCAGGGTTGACTCAGCCTTCCATCCTTCCGAGGTGGGTAAAATGAGGACCCAGATTGTTGGGGGCAATATGCTGACTCTCTGTAAACCGCTTAGAGAGGCCTGAAAGGCCTATGAAGCGGTATATAAGTCTACTGCTATATTGCTATTTCCCTTCTCTCCTTCCCCTTCCTCCCCTTTACCCTTCCCCTCTTCTTCCCATTCCTCCCCTCTTTCCTACTCTTACATTCCCTCCCATTCTTCCTCTTTTCCCTTTCTCCTATTCCTCTCCTTTCTCCTCTCCTTCCTATTCTTTCCTTCTACTCCTCCCTCCATCCACTCTAACCGTTGTTGATCTCACAATTATTAAATGTAAGTTTTTCACTGGTTTGTGAGTCTGTTTTAAGGTATTAATGCTCTTATTCCTGTGCAGGTATTCCTCGACTTACGAACGACAATAATGATCGCAACATTTCTGTGGCTAAGTGAGACAGTTATAAGTGAGTTTTACCCCGTTTTCTGGCCTTTCTTGCCACGGTTGTTAAGTGAATCACTGCAGTTGTTAAGTTAGTCGTTCACTGAATCTGGCTTCCCCAGAAGGTCGCAAAAGGGGGATCACGTGATCCCGGGACATTGCGACCGTCATAAATATGAGTTTAGTTGCCAAGCTTCTGAATTTTGATCATGTGACCAGGGGGGTCGTAAGTGTGAAAAAATGGTCATAAATCTCATAAATCTTACACTATCTGTAAGTCCTTGACTTACAGCAATCATTGAGCCCAGCATTTTCTGTCGCTAAGTGAGACGATTATTCAGTGAGTTCTGCCCCTTTTTACGGCCTTTCTTTCCATGGTTGTTAAGCGAATCGCTGCAATTCTTATGTGAGCCATAGGGTTGTTAAGTGAATCCGGCTGCCGTTGTAACTTCGAACCGTCAGTCAAGGAGCTGCCTCCAGAAGTTGTGGGTTCTCCATCACTGGAGGCTTTCAAGGAGTGGCTGGAATGGTGTTAGGGCCTCCTGCTTGAGCCAGGGGGGATAGATTACAGATTAACAGAGTTGGAAGGGACCTTGGAGGTCATCTAGTCCAACCCCCCACCCAAGCAGGAGACCCTGCACCATTTATGACAGGCAGTCCAGTCTCTTCTTGAAAGCCTCCAGTGATGAAGCTCCCACAACTTCCGAAGGCAACTTCTGTTCCATGGGTTGATTGCTCATCACTAGAAGACCTCCAAAGTCGTTTCTAACTCCGTTGTTCTGGAATGTAAGTGTTGTTTATTTCTATGTGTCAGTCGATGGCTGACTTATCCGAGTGCCAGCCTTCCAGGAATCTCTTGGAGTCTATCCATGACAAGAAACAATGGATGGAAACTAACCAAAGAGAGAAGCAGCCTCAAACGTAGGAGAAACTTCCTGACGGTGAGAACAATTAATCAGTGGGACAGAAGTTGCCTCCAGAAATTCTGGATGCTTCGTCACTGGAGGTTTTGAAGAAAAGACTGGACAAGTCACTTATGTGAAATAGTATAGGTTCTCCTGATTGAGCAGGGGGGCTGGACTAGAAGACCTCCAAGGTCCCTTCCCTTCCCTTCTAATTTCAATTCTATTCTAATTTCAATTCTATTCTGCTCTTCTGTCTTCTCTTTTTCTCTTCCTTTTCTCTTCCTTTTCTCTTCTCTTCTACTCTATTCTACTCTACTCTACTCCAGTGTTTCTCAACCTTGGTGACTTTAAGTCCTGTGGACTTCAACTCCCAGAATCCCCCAGCCAGCATAGCTGGCTGGGGAATTCTGGGAGTTGAAATCCACAGGACTTAAAGTCACCAAGGTTGAGAAACACTGCTCTGCTCTGCTCTGCTCTGCTCTGCTCTGCTCTGCTCTACTCTACTCTACTCTACTCTACTCTACTCTACTCTACTCTACTCTACTCTACTCTACGTGTTCATAATTGCAAAGTCTCCTTATATTTCATGAAAATCCAACACTGGGCTTCCTCGAGGCTTTTAAAATCACAGACTGAGAGGATATTTTTTCCTTCGCCGTTTGACCTCCTGTTCCCCATTGTCGGCTGTGCTTCGACAGCTACGGAAAACAAGTAATTGTCTGTCTCTGGGAGAATTTATGTAATTTGCTGGCAATTGTTCTTCCGTAATTATACACAGGCCGTTGGTAGAAGAAGGGCAGGCAGAGAATGCCTGGCTCTTGCCCAGCTTAGGCCAACAATGACTCCAGTTCTCAGCCTGGGATCATAAATAGCCGCGTCTTCTGGGGGAGTTAAAAATTAAATATAGGACGGAAATAGAATGTCACACACCCTTGCTGGAGGAATCTGCTTGGCTGATATCTCGGAAATCCAGAGACCGAGTGTCCGTTCCTTCTTTCCAGCCCCCAATTGCTCCTAAGGTTCACAAAAGGGCTTTTTTGTGTGTGTGCAAATAACCACATGTCGCTCTTTGCTGTCCAAATGCCCAGACCTTGGAATTCCTAAAAGGAAGAGCCTCTCCAACTTCGGGTTGGAAAATTCCTGCTCCCGTCTCTGGCTCTTTCTCTTCCACTGGAAACCAGCTGGGAGCCACAGCAAATTAGCCATAATCACACACACACACACACAAACACACACACACCCCTCCCCAATTACGCTGCACGGGACGGCTGTCTGGAGTTAATGAAACCGTGGCCCCCCCACAGGGAGGGCGTCCCAGCCGCAGCAGCAGCCAAGGGAGCCTGGTGGAGTCTTTCATTTAAAGATTCAAGCATTCTTTCTTTTCTTTCCGCAGTCCTGCCTGGAGATGGGTGTGAGTGGACAGAGAAGGCTTTGGAGGGGCCTGGCTGATGGTCTCCCTCCTGTTTGGGACCTGGCTCGGGTTTTAATCTCCCTGGAAAATAATGGGAGAGGGGAGGGGGTATGTGGACAGGTAGGCAGAAAGGATGGATGCAAGGGAGAGAAGAGAGTGGATGGATGGATGGATGGATGGATGGATGGATGGATGGATGGATGGATGGATGGGATGTAAAGAGACAAACTGAGCAGATAGATGATAGATAGATAGATAGATAGATAGATAGATGAAAGAAAGATTAGAGAAAGAAGAAAAGAAAAAAGGAAAGAAAGAAAGGATGGATGAAGGAAGGAAAGAAAGAAAGAGAAAAAAGAAGGGAAGGAAGGAAGAAACAATGGATGGATATGATGAAGACAGAGAGGATGGGTGAATGGATAGAGATGGGCAGCATAGAAAGATGGATGAATGGATGAAGGAAGGAAGGAACAAAGAAAAGAAAGGAAGGAAGAATGGAGGAAGAAACAAACAAACAATGGATGGATATGATGAAGACAGAAAGGATGGGTGAATGGATAGATAGCTGGGCAGCATATAAATTAGAAAGATGGATGGATGAAAGAAGGAAGGAAAGAAAGAAAGAAGGAAGAAAAAATGAACAATGGATGGATATGATGAACACAGAGAGGATGGGTGGATGGATAGAGATGGGCAGCATATAAATTAGAAAGATGGATGGATGAAAGAAGGAAGGAAGGAAAGAAAGAAAGAAGGAAGGAAGGAAGGAACAATGGATGGATATGATGAAGACAGAGAAGATGGGTGGATGGATAGATAGCTGGGCAACATATAAATTAGACACACACACACACAAACACACACACACACGGATAGAGGGATGGAGAGATCATGGATTGGGGGGGGGAGAGCCGTGGCTCCCAGTTTAGCTTCCGAAATCCCCTCGCACACGGGATCTGTTTCTGGTCGGAGAGGACCGATGTAAACAGCTGGCTCCTCTCCCAGCTGTGGACGGCCCCTCCCGTGGTGGGCAAGGAGGATGATTGATAGTTGCCCTCCGACAAGGTCCCGTCTCCAATTCAAAACATCACCATAAAAAGCCCTTTTTCACTCTGCGTGATGCCCGGAGGGGGGGGGGGGGAATATACGCAAGTTTTCTCTTAACGGATGTGGGGGAAAATATTAATTGCAAATATTCAAAGCATCGAAAACCTCCCTGAAAGCAAAGCTCCAGTCTTGGCCAGAAGGGAAACAGGGCTGCATTTGCCAATACAAGCAGTCCTCAAATTACAACCGTTCATTTAGTGACCGTTCGAACTCACGACGACATTGGAGAAAAAGTGACTTTTTGTAGCCCTTTTTCCCCACTTGCAGCATCTCCTTGGTGACGCGATCAGAATTCAGACGCTTGGAAACTGGCATGTACTTATGACGGATTCAGTGTCCCAGGGTTACGTGATCCCCTTTTGCGACCTCCCGATAAGCAAACTCAACGGGAAATCTGGACTCACTTAACAACCGTGTTACTAACTGAACAACTACAGGGATTCACTTAACAACTATTTGCAAGAAAGGTCGTGAAATGGGCCAAAGCTCACTTAACGACGGTCTCGCTTAGCAACCCAAATTTGGGGGGGCTCAATTGTAACTTCCTCCATAGTAGTGTGCCGATCAATAATCCAGCGACTCTCGTTAAGCTTAATGCAGGTAGTCCTCGAGTTACGACGGTAAGGGAGGCTGCCCATAACCGTCGTAAATCACAATGGTCATAAAATGGGTCGGTCGTGCGACGGACCCAATTCTCACAGGATTGTTTTTTTGCACTGAGCACTGAGTTCAATGAAGAGATTGCAGAAGAAGCTGCTCTGATTGTGGCTGTCAAGTAAACGGATTTGTTTTGTGGCCGTCTGGTTTGCTTTATGACTGTGGCGGGAAATGTCGTGAAATCTGAAGTAAGCGCTGGGGCTTTAAAACAAGGTCACGTGACTCGAAACGGGACACGCAGGGGGGGGGAGCCAACCGTCATAACTCTGGATCCAGATCGTAAATCTCCTGTGGCAAGTTTGAAGGGTCATTAAGTGGGCGGTCATAAGTGGAGAACCTCCTGTACACAGGTCGTCTCCGACTTGTGACCACAGCTGAGCCCAACATGCTGAACGAGACGTTCATTAAGTGAGTCCTGTCCCATTTTACGACCTTTCTTGCCGCCGTTGTTAAGTGAGCTGCATGGTCGTCAAGTGAAGCTGGTTCCCCCATTGACTTTGCTCGTCAGAAGGTCGCAAAAGGGGATCAGGTGACCATGGAATGTGGCGACCGTCATAAATACCAGTCAGTTGCCTAGTGTCCCCCCAAAAAACTTTTTTTGAATATATTTTTATTATTTTTACATTTAAAACAATGGAGTAGCACAAAGTGAACATACATTCACATTATATACAGCAAGTCTCAACCATTAACTATTAACCTACTTAATGCATTGTCTATCCTTCTGTCCAATCACAATATATACAGTTTGTTCCAGTCTTGTCCCCTTCTCTTATACCAGTCATAAAATCTCTTCCAGACTTCAAAATATTCTGATTCCCACTTTATTTTTTTAAGTTCAAGGGTGATCCTATCTGCTTCCGCACAGGCCAACACTTTTCTGATTCTATCTAGCTCTGATGGCGTATTCTCTTTTTTCCAATATTGTGCATAAGTTATATGCGCCGCAGTTAGTACATAAATAATTAAATAAAGTGTATCTCTCTTAAACCCCTCTGGTATTATACCTAGGAGAAAAAAATTCTGGTTTAAACAAGATTTGGTCTCCCACCATTTGTTCCAACCATGATTGAGTCATTTTCCAATAATTTTTTGCTTCATTGCACGTCCACCACATATGATAAAAAGTGCCTGGTGTTTTTTTTACACTTCCAACAATTTGGGGCCAGATTTTTTAAACATTTTGGAGAGCCATGCTGGGGCAGAGATGCCCTCTGTAGAAGATCTTGTAAAGATTTTCTTTATACGCCGTAGCCATTGTTAGTTTCCGATTAAGTATTCAAAGGTTTTCCCCACTTAGCCAGTTCCACATTATAACCGAAATTTTTTCGCCCAGGCGACCATACTTTCTTTGACATGTTCCTCCTCTACCTTATGTTCCAACAAAAATCTACACAACACTTTGATCAGCCCGTTGTCTGTCTGTATCAAAGGTTTATCTAATATTGTGTAATCTTTGGCGATACCTTCCTTCTTCCTATCCTGTGCAAACCTTGACTGTGTCTGTAAATAAGACCACCATTCTACTTGTACCCCTTGTGATGCCAACTCTAATCTAGTTTTGATCTCCCCCTGTCTGTTCAAGAACTCTTTATATGTAATTATATATTTTCCTTATTAATTAAATTTGGGTGTCTGTATGCTTCCATCGTAGATAGCCAAATGGGTGTTTTGGTAGAGTGGTTGTGTTTAATTCTGTACCACAATAATTCCCAAACTTGGCAACTTTAAGACTTGTGGACTTCAATTCCCAGAATTCTCCAGCCAGCTCTGCTGGCTGGAGAATTCTGGGAGTTGAAGTCCACAAGTCTTAAAGTTGCCAAGTTTGGGAACCACTGCTGTACCATATTAATAACACACGCTGCCAAGTGTCCAAATTTTGATCACGTGACCCTGGGGAAAGCCACAACGGTCGTAAGTGTGAATAAACAGTCATGTCACTTGCAACTTTGAAGTGAGCGGTTACAAGTCGATGACAGCCTGTGTATTTTCTTTTTTTTAAATATATTTTTATTTTACGCACATAAGCACATCAACAGAAACAAACACATAACTTAAAAACAACATGGGAACAAGAAGTTCCATCGTATATCATACCGCAGTTCCGAATCGGTTTCTTTGCATTTAGTGTTTTCCCTCCTATACATTTCTATCTTTTCATTCATCATCTCCTTGTTCGTTATCCATTTGTATGTACATTTCTTTATTTGTGTTTTTTTATTTGTGCTGATAAATAAATAAAGGGAGACTAGTATAGATCTATTTCAAGCTATTTAGCTCTCATCAGCTAGCCATACCAGGTTCAAATCCCAGTAAGGGTATGGCTAGCTGATGAGAGCTAAATAGCTTGAAATAGATCTATACTAGTCTCCCTTTATTTATTTATCAGCACAAATAAAAAAACACAAATATAACAAAGGCAGCAGTAAAAATATTGGGTTTCTGTTGTGATGGACTCTTGTGACGAGCCGAAGGACAGATGATGGAAGCAGTTAGCTTCCTCCCATAATTGGGGCTTACCAGGGGTTGTAAAAAAATCTAATAGATTTCTTTATTTATTTCTACTTAGCTACTTATGACCAAATATTTGTATTTGTATATGTATTTTCTTACGGGGTTTTTTCCCCCCTGTCTCCATTTGGAGTCGTTTCTGTTTTTTTTTGTTCTTGTTTTGGTTGAGTTACAAAAATAAGGAAGGCATTTTTTTGCCTCGTCCCTTTTGCACAGTTGGAAAAAAAGATGCAAGAAATCGGATAATTATACATCCCACTTAATACTCGGCTCTTGTTGACATTCTTTCCTTGGGACTTTGGGGGGGGTTTGCTCTAAATTTTCTTTCGATGAGGCCTCGTTTATCAGATGTTGCATTTTCAACATCGTTCCGTCTCCGGCGGAGGAGACATTTGATGATAAGATTTATATGTTTTCCTTTTTGGAGAGGATGTGCGGAATGCCAAGGAAAGTTTTTCCGCCTCCTTCGGTGGTTCTGTTTTGTGTCAACAAAAGGGCAAAACTCCTGTTTTCCGTGGCTGGGCCTCCGTCCAGACAAACGTTGGATTTCGAGTTGCCAAACAGAAGTTAAAAAGCCTTCGCAGACACTGGATTTGAACCTTGGCTGGCAGTGAGTTGTATTCTGAGCCAGGAATGTCCTGTGGGCTTCAGCTCCCAGAATTCCCCAGCCAGCTTTATTAAATTAAATGTACCAGCTGCCCATCTCTCCCTCCCTTTCTCTCCCCATCGTATCCATCCATGGTTTCCGTCTGTCTGTATGTCTGCCATCTGCCTACCTGCCTATCATCAGTCATCTCTAATCGCTGCCTATTATCTACTTTCTTTATCTCTCTGTCTCTCTATCATCTGTCTGTCTATCCATGTGTCATCCATGATGTCTCCACCATATATCCATGGTGGTCTGTCTGTCTTCTATCTATTTATCCATCCTCCATCCGTCCATATACCAATCCATCATATCTACCCAGTATTTCTGTATATCCATCCTTCGAACTATCAACCACCTCTCTCTCTTTCTCTCATATCTCTCTATCATCTATGTAACATCTATTGATCTGTCTATCATCTCTGTCTCTGTCTATCTGTCTCTATCATCTATCATATCTATCTATCTATCATCTATGTATCATGTATTGATCTATCATCTGTCTGTCTCTGTCTCTCTCTCTATCATCTATTGGATATGTCTCTATCATCTATCATATATCTATCATTATTGATCTATCATCTGTCTGTCTGTCTATCTATCTATCTATCTATCTATCTATCTATCTATCTATCTATCTATCTATCTATCTATCATCTATATCTATCTATCTATCTATCTATCTATCTATCTATCTATCTATCTATCTATCTATCTATCTATCTATCTATATTTCATCTATCTATCTATCTATCTATCTATCTATCTATCTATCTATCTATCTATCTATATTCCATCTAACTATCTATCTATATCTATATTTCATCTATCTCTCTATCATCTATCTGTCTATTTCTATCTATCATTATCTATCTCCATCCATCCATCCCAGGTTTACTTTGATGCGAATCTTTCCTGGTTACAACTATATTGTTAATCCATTTGTTGGATTTTGGTCACTGAACAATCTTTGGGCCAAAAGCCATGGCATAAACCCATCCCCCCCCAAAAAAAGAGCAGATCCGCCCCACTTCCGTCCAGGAGAGCCTGGGAATGAGATATCTGCAGCCTGGATTTCTTTGCAATTGGCAAGCGAATGGCCGGCCTTCAGGGACTCACTTTCCCTACAAGCTTTGATTTGTCTGCAAAACATAACATTGGAAAAAAAAATAACTGAATTTATATGTGGAGTTGTTTTCAAAACCCCTGGACCCCTCCTGCTATTTTAATCAACACGCTTTGTTTTCCATGGCTGTTTCCAAAACTCTTCTGTCCTGGCTGAGTTTCAAAAACACAGGGCAAAGGTCTTCGAAGGCTTCTCTGGATTTTGGAGAAGCTGAGACAAAAACTCCATCCAGATGATAATTTCAGCTGGCTCCTGGTTCATAAATGCAGAGGTTTATTCCCCGGCTGGTGTTTTAAGTTACATCAGGGTTGGGGGTTTTTTGGGGGGGAACTCAGCCACTTGAGGTCATGTGGACTTCATCCCCCAGAGTTCCTTTTGATGAGTATCTGCTTACTATCTTCTAATCCCTTTCTCTGCAATTGCTCCCCTCTAGGGAGTTTGGGGGTGGTGGAAACAGGCATGGTTGACCGGGGAATTTTTTAAAAAAGTTTTTTTTCATTAGATAAACATTAAAAACATTGGGCATATCATGGACATTTCTGGCATAAACGTTTCCATATAGTTTTTGGATCTTACAACAATTACATTTTATATCCATTACAGAGGTAGGTGTAGTCAGTCAGATTACCTGTCCATTGATCCTTTCTTTTATATAATTACCAACCGTACAAATATACATATCCGATTCCTACCTATCACACCATCTTAATGCCATATTTTCCAATTCTTAACTTATCCGTGTTTTTCTGTCCTCCTTTCTTCCCCTCATTTCTAACCATCCCTTGTCTTTGAGCTCTAAGAGTCAGTCTGTCCATCTCTGCGCAGATCAATATCTTATTTATTTATTTATTTATTTATTTGTTTGTTTGTTTGTTTGTTTGTTTGTTTGTTTGTTTATTATTTTGGTTCAAAAGTTTTATTTCTTTTAAGACAAACATTTCATCATTCTTCAATCAGTAAGACATCGAAGTACAATTTTTTTGTATGTCAAAATAATTCTAGTTTACCACCAAATTCTTGTCTAGCCTAGTAGCAGTAGCAGTAGACTTATATACCGCTTCATAGGCCTTTCAGGCCTCTCTAAGCGGTTTACAGAGAGTCAGCATATTGCCCCCAACAATCTGGGTCCTCATTTTACCCACCTCGGAAGGATGGAAGGCTGAGTCAACCCTGAGCCGGTGAGATTTGAACCGCTGACCTGCTGATCTAGCAGTAGCCTGCAGTGCTGCATTTAACCACTGCGCCACCTTGGCTCCTAATATATACCCCTCCCTCCCTCCCCCCTCCCCCCCAACCCCCCTCCTCCTTCCCCCCCCCCCCAGACTTCCCAGAACCCGTACATGGTATGGATTTCTAACAAACACAGTCTAAAATCTATTGGGGGAAAAAAGAAATAAAGAAATTAATAACATTCTACATTGAATATCTTACTTATTATTTCTTGTTCCGAGGGAGTCTCTTTATTTTTCAGTTTTTCCGTTTTCCAGTCTTGCCGCCGTTAAAATATGCAGCATTAAATATATTCCACCTTTGTGCCATGTTTTCCTTTTGCGACACCTAATAAAAATAATTCTGGCCTCAACTCCATCCTTTGATTTAGCATCTCTTCCAAATGCTTTCTTATCTGGTACCAAAAAAGTCCTAGCTTTCAGGCACTCCCACCACATATGGTAGAAGGTCCTTAGTGCAACATAACATTTCCAACATTGTGGCAATAAGTTTTTTTATTAATTTTAGTTAATCTTGTGGGTGGGATGTGGGTTGGCTGGGAGTTGAAGCCCACCCCATCTTCAAGCTGCCATTGTGGAGAAACACCGAGCTAAGGGACCATTCCCAGCTCTGCTTGACTGATGTTGAAAGCATAAGCTGTCGGATTCGGGTTAATGTCAGGGTTCCAAATAGCGTCCAAAATTAAATCAGAGTCCAAGGCAAAGGATTCCTCAAAGTCCCAATTTAATTAAGAGAGCCACGTTGGCACATCTGGGAAAACCCGAATCTGAAAGCTTCCCGGTTTCCCCCACCCAGTTGAAAGTTCAAGATCTTTCCTCCCCCACCCACAAGACCACCCCATGATTCAATCTCCCACTGCAACACTGGCAGCTTCCTCTCATCCAGTTCCGGCCAGGTGCAGAGGTGCAAAGACAAAGGATGACCTTGGCTTTCTAGAAAGAATGTTGTTATGGCTACATAGCATCTAACTCTGTACAATCCCCGCTCCCATTTCCCCACAACAGAAAGTACACAGTAGAAATTCGCGTGGCAGGCCTGAAGTCCAAAAGAAAAGATGGCTTGCAGGCATGACATAAGCAGTGTTGCGCCGGGATGGGAGACAACAAGGCGATCACAGATTATAGAAGAAGACAAAAATCAGAATATCCCCTCCTTCGTACCACATACACATCACCTGATGATTGATAGAGCCGAGGTGGCGCAGTGGTTAAATGCAGCACTGCAGGCTACTTCAGCTGACTGCTAGTTCTGCAGTTCGGCTGTTCAAGTCTCACCGGCTCAAGGTTGGCTCAGCCTTCCATCCTTCCGAGGTGGGTGAAATGAGGACCCGGATTGTTGTTGGGGGCAAAATGCTGGCTCTGTAAACCGCTTAGAGAGGGCTGAAGGCCCTATGAAGCGGTATATAAGTCTAACTGCTATTGCTATTGATTAAGACATTTTTCGGAGGCTCCCCAACCTCTTAAACCAGTATTTTACAACTGCAGATTCTGGGAAAGGGGTGGATTTTAACTGGGGACTTCTGGGAGTTGAAATCCACCCATATTTAAGCCTCCAAGGCTGGGAAACACTGAGTTACCCCAATGGCATGAATAGCCAGGAATTGACAGGCCTCTCGGTGGTTTTTATAACTTGCCTCCTTCAAGAATTTCAAATTGTCCTGCCCAGGTTTAGAGACACTTTTCTCCTTATAAGACCAGCAACCTTGAGAACCGAAGTGGCCGATGAGCCACGAAATTGTCAGAGCTGCTAGCCTGAAGGAGAAAAAATCTTAGTTGGTGAGGGCTCCAGGCGTTGGAAGCTTGAGGGCTAGAAACTTGGTCTCAGTGTGGAGATGGAGGAAAAAGAGGGAGGGAAAGAGGGATGGGACAAACCCCTCACGCCTGCCTCTTGATCAGTTCTGACCCACCCCCTAGCTCTGGGGATAAAAGGCAGCAGGCGGAGATAAAGAGAGCCGAGGTGGCGCAGTGGTTAAATGCAGCACTGCAGGCCACTTCAGCTGACTGTTATCTGCAGTTCGGCGGTTCTAATCTCACCGGCTCAAAGGTTGACTCAGCCTTCCATCCTTCCGAGGTGGGTAAAATGAGGACCCAGACTGTGGGGGCGATATGCTGACTCTGTAAACCGCTTAGAGAGGGCTGAAAGCCCTAGGAAGCGCTATATAAGTCTAACTGCTATTGCTATTGCTAAATAGAGGCGCCACAGAAGTGTTCATCTCCTGGACAGTCGGAGTTGTTAGCCTGCAAGAGAAACTTTTTACCGGGGCTCCTAATAAAGGGAACTTTTGAGTTCATGTCAGAGAATTTGTCGTGTTTGGGGAGCTGGGTCAGAGCCCCCTCCCCTTCTCCCTCCTCTTCCCTCTCCCTCCCTCCCTCCTTCCCTCTCTCTTTTTCCTCCCTGTTCTTCTGCAAGCAGGACATGGCAGCCCCCCAGCTGTCCACCGTCGTAAACAAAATCACCAGGGGTGCTTAATGCAAAGCGGGGGCCCTTCTGCAAGGCATGTGCAAAACCTGAAATAATAAAATAATAATAATAATACATTTTTGGCCAACACTGTTTCCGACTTAGAAAGCGAATCCAACTTTTGGCAGACGCCAAAGCGGGGAGAGGAGGAAGTGGGCCTTGGCACCGGAAGCGTGCGGGGAAGCACCGAAACGGTTGCGGTTTGGCTTTTCCAGGGAGACGGAGAGCTGGCCAAAGTTAATGAGCCACAGCTTAGAGCGCATTGGCTGGCTGGGGAATTCTGGGAGTTTGAAGTCCGCCCATCTCCCAGCTGGCCAGGTGGAGAATCACTGGCTGCCTCTGATTAAAATGGGATGGTTAAGGCGTCTTCTGTCCCCCAAAGTCACAGCTTAGGGGTGGAGGTGGTTTGGACTTTTTCCCAGGCTTTGGAAATGAAAAGGAGAGCTGGGGTCCCACCACACAATCTGGTGGTGGGATTCAACCCCTCCCGATATCAAAGTTGGAAGGGACCTCGGAGGTCTTCTAGTCCAGCCCTCTGCTCAAGCAGGAGATCGTAGACCAGTGTTTCTCAACCTTGGCAACTTGAAGATGTCTGGACTTCAACTCCCAGAATTCCCCAGCCAGCGAATGCTGGCTGGGGAATTCTGGGAGTTGAGGTCCAGACATCTTCAAGTTGCCAAGGTTGAGAAACACTGGTCTACTTATTTTTTTAGCCTTCTTCATTTCCAAACTCTTTTTTTATTCTCCAACCATTGATAAAGTACTTCCCAAATCATATAATATTCACTTTGCTCTTTCTCCTTAATTGCTCATTGGATTTGGTGGTTTTTCATGCAGACGTCTCATGACCTGACACTGTAATGCCGTCAGTGCAGTGGAGGGTGGGGGTTCGCTGGCAGGCAAAATTGCTGTTCAACCCTTTGTGAGCACAACCTGCTCCGTTTCTAGGGTTCGAGACCCCCATTAAGGACACAAGTCCTTTGAAAATGTTGCAGCGTGACCGTTTTTGGGGGGCTTCTGTGGGCGTTGGGATGGCCGCTTTGAGTAGGCCAGCAGGATGCAAGAATTTGGGCTCTGGATTTTGATGGATGCAGTTGAATGTGCAAGGATTCCCACAGTATGTTGGGCAGAGCAACTGGTTGGATTGGAGAGGACTCATCTTGTCTGGATTCGCATCAACACAAGGCAGAATTTCCATTGAAAAACTCCCAGCAATGTTCTCCTTCTCTTTTCCCCTAGTTCCCCGCTTCCCCCCCCCCCACAAAAGCTTTTCTTGCTAAGCTCTTCCTCCAGGCTCTTTGCGCTCCAGATGTGCTGGCTTGGTTGTTCCTCCAATCCCAGCCACTTGTGGTTGTGAGCCAAGATGCCCAACCTTTTCCAACTAAAGATACCTCTGTGGAATGGTATGTGGGAATGGCCTTGCGAGATGGGGAGGAAGAGTCAGATAAGGGACAGCCTAGCCCACAGCTGCATAACAGATAGAGAAAGGGGAGCAGAAGAGACTCTCCCTAGTTTCTCAGGAAGTAAAAGAGACGGTGGGGGATTTGTACTTTCAGACTGACAACACATAAGTCTTGTGTTAATGTAGCTTTAGGGAACGGTCAGATAAGAGACAGCACAGCCCAGAGCTGCATAAAAGGGCAGAGAAAGAGGCTCAGAAGGGACCCCTCCCTAGTTTCTTAGTCTGCAAAAGAGACGGTGAGCGATTCGTACTTTCAGGTGTTGTTGTAGAAAAAACAGGACGCGCAAGCCAGCTCTTCAGGGAAGGAATAGTTTATTTGCGCAGGTTCATAGCAAAGAATAAATGGCCTGAGCCATGAGCGACAGGCAGGAAATCCCTTATATAGTTTATCGCCTTCAGATAAAGCCATCTGTTAGTTTTGGAAACACCCCTCAAGATTTGCCCTTGAGTTACAGCAATATTATGTCTACAGGAAGTAATAATACATAGTCAGCCAACGGTCAACTGTAGCATACATTTGGGGAAGTGAATTGTGTCTTCCCAGACAGATTTTACAGTCAAGCCAGCAGATACATTAAAATAGAGACTTTTGCTTCAGCAGTTTTCATGTGCTTCTAACCCGTGTCTAACCGCGCCATGTTCTAAAAGCAAACCTTTGCAATTTCTATATATGAACAGTTAAAGCTTAACATCATGAAACCCTAGTTTGGTTCAGGCTTGAGGCCTACTTTGGTTGAGCCTGCTACCTCAGTGTGAAAGGTTCTTTTAATAGAGCCAAGGTGGCGCAGTGGTTAAATGCAGCACTGCAGGCTACTGCTAGATCAGCAGGTCAGCGGTTCAAATCTCACCGGCTCAGGGTTGACTCAGCCTTCCATCCTTCCGAGGTGGGTAAAATGAGGACCCAGATTGTTGGGGGCAATATGCTGACTCTCTGTAAACCGCTTAGAGAGGCCTGAAAGGCCTATGAAGCAGTATATAAGTCTACTGCTATTGCTATTGCTATAATATAGCTTTGGGCAACCACAGATAAGAGACAGCTGGGTGGAAAAGGAGACTCAGAAGGGACCTTCCCTATTTTCTCAGACTGTAAAAAGACAGTGGAAGTTTTGTACTTTCAAACCTACAATATGTACTAATGTAGTCGGATAAGAGGGCTGCTCAGCCCACAGGTGCATAATGGTTGGAGAAAGAAGCTTGGAAGGGACCCTCCCTAGTTTCTCAGGAAGTAAAAGAGACAGTGGGAGATTTGTACTTTCAGACTGACAGCATGTAAGTCTTGTGTTAATGTAGCTTCAGGGAACGGTCAGATAAGAGAGCACACAGCCCTCAGCTGCAAACACGGGAAGAGAAAGAGGGTCTGAAGGGACCCTCCCTAGTTTCTCAGTCTGCAAAAGAGATGGTGGGGGATTTGTACTTTCAAACCTACAATATGTACTAATGTAGTCGGATAAGAGTCTGCTCACCCCACAAGTACATAATGGTTGAAGAAAGAGGCTTGGAAGGGACCCTCCCTAGTTTCTCAGGAAGTAAAAGAGATGGTGGGGGGTTTGTACTTTCAGACTGACAGCATGTAAGTCTTGTGTTAATGTAGCTTCAGGGAACGGTCAGATAAGAGAGCACACAGCCCTCAGCTGCAAACACGGGAAGAGAAAGAGGGTCTGAAGGGACCCCCCCCCCTAGTTTCTCAGTCTGCAAAAGAGACAGTGGGAGATTTGTACTTTCAAACTTGCAAGATTCTGTCAATGTAGCTTTAAAGAACAGGTAGGTAAGAGGGCGCATAGCCCACAGCTACATAATGGGTGGAGGTTCAGAAGAAACCCTCCCTCGTTTCTCCGGCTCTAAAAGACGCCGTAAAAGAGAATTGCACTTTCCAAGTTACAAGGTTCTGTGAAGCTTTAGAAAACAGCCTGATAAGGGACTGCACGATGGACGGAGGAAGAGACTCAGAAGAAACCCTCCCTCATTTCTCCGGCTCTAAAAGACGCCGTAAAAGAGAATTGTCCTTTCCAAGTTACAAGATTCTGTTAAGCTTTAGAAAACAGCCTGATAAGGGACTGCACGACGGACGGAGGAAGAGACTCAGAAGAAACCCTCCCTAGTTTCTCCGGCTGTAAAGGAGGCAACGAGAGAGTCGCATTTTCAGACTTGCAAGATCCTTTCAATGTAGCTTTAAAGAACAGTCAGATAAGGGACTGCGTGGCCCTCAGCTGCATAAAAGGAGAGAGAAAGAGGGTCAGAAGGGACCCTCCCTCCTTCCTCCGGTTGTAAAAGAGGCGGTGGGAGAGTTGTACTTTCAAACCTACAAGATTCTATTAACGTAGCTTTGCAATAAAGTAGAATTGGATCTTCTAGTTGTGTTTCCTGACTGGTCCACCTGGGAAGGCTGACACTCTGCAATACAGATGCAAATTACTACAGTGCAGGGTTCTAATTTGGCCCACCCACCCCCCCTTAAAGCATGCTGGCTGGGGGACTCTGGGAATTGAAGTCCACCCGTCTTAAAGTTGCTCAGGTTGGGAAGCCCTGCCGTAGAAGCTTCAGAATGGGGTTTCAGAGTTTACATTCCCCTCGCTGTCTTTGTGGTCAGCTCAAGAGGTCCAGCTGCTCTCCGATTACTCACCACAGCCGAGTCCTCTGGAGTAAATGATTTGCATTCCTTCCCCTTTAGAGCACGGAGGAATTCCTTGCTGCTGGGGTCACCTTCCTCATTCCCCAGGGAAAGATGGCCTGAGATCAGCAGAGGTTTCCCCCCCCCCAACCGGCTGCCTTCCCACCCCTAACCCCCCCCCCCCCAAGAAGTCTGCACACAGGCGGTCAGATCCTGAGGTTAACCACAGAAGTTCAGCGTCGGGGAGGAAGCCCAGCTGAGTTTTGACTAAACATTGCAAAAAAATAGGATGAACTGAAAGGGAAATCGGGGTTTTCTTAACTTGGGGTGGAGAGAAGAATGTAAAGGCTGTTTGGGGGGGGGGCTGTGAAAAGCCAGGGGGCTGCTGGAACAACGATTAACCATCAATATCCTGCTGCAATCAATGTTAGAATGTGGGGTCCTTGATACTCTCTGAGCTTGGTTCTCTTCTGGATGACGTTTCATGTTTCATGGCGCAATTAGGGAACATCATCAGTGCTAGAAGGGAGGAGGAGGGAGGGGGGGAGAGAGGAATAGCAATAGCAATAGCAGTTAGACTTATATACCGCTTCATAGGGCTTTCAGCCCTCTCTAAGCGGTTTACAGAGTCAGCATATTGCCCCCAACAACAATCCGGGTCCTCATTTTACCCACCTCGGAAGGATGGAAGGCTGAGTCAACCTTTGAGCCGGTGAGATTTGAACTGCCGAACTAGCAGTCAGCTGAAATAGCCTGCAGTGCTGCATTTAACCACTGCGCCACCTCGGCTCAAAGGAAGAGGAAGAAGAGGAAGTATGTGGACTCCTTGATACTCTCCAAGCCTGGTTATCTTCTTGCAGACATCTCATGACCCATGTGGGTGACATCATCAATGCTAGCGGTGTTAGGATTGCTCGGAGGCTGTTTTTTGTGACTGGCCTCAAAACAACACTGTGCGTGTCTGTCTATCACAACTCCCATTGTGTCCTTGCATGGTGGAACAGGGCAGATGACATCATCGGCTTCCCAGCCCAGGTTTTAGAAAATGTAAAGCCCAAGAGTGAAAAGGAAAAACAAAACGTAGAATAAACTCATTCCTCCAGCACGCTTTTCAAAACTACCTGGCTGTTAATGCAATCCAGATGTGGCTACAAAAAGAAAACATTGATTGAGACTCCGTTGTCCAAATTGCTGAGCTCTTGGTTTTGGGGAAACGGGCCTGGGGATTGGGGGTCTTACGCTTGGATCGCTCGTGCAGGAATATTTTCCTTGCGAGGGGGTTAGGATTGCTTCAGAAGGAGTGAATGTTTGGGGGGGGGTGTTTAAGTTGGCTGCCCCATCTCGGTTGTTGGGAGGTCCAAGTCGGTCTCATCTGGAGTGGTTCACACCAATGTTCCCTCTAATTTTTTTTTTCAGTGTGAGCAGAAAAGTATAGTGTTTGAGCGGCACATTTTCATGCCTGAGCACCTGAATTTTTTTCACAGATGTTCCACCGAGGAGTATGAAGGAGAGAATAAAGGTGAAAGAACGGGGAGACCGTGATATTTTTTGTTATGCACTCTTCAAAGCAGTGGTGATGGCCTTTAAACAGATAAAGCGATAGCTATGGGAGTAGACCGAATCCAAAGGTCATTATGGGCCAGTGTTTTTATCTGAGCCAGTCAAAATGACATACATGAATATACAACCACTCACTTTTTTTAGTATCTTCTTTCCTTGATGAAGAATTCTGAAGAACTCGAAAGCTTGAACGTAGCTGTGGTGGAATTTTGTTTCCTCCTGAGAGATGGGGAGTGGCGTACGGTAACCCCCCCCCACCCCTGCATGATTAAAAAATATTTGAGAAACAAAAACCCAAGAGTGTTGTGGCTTCTGTCTCCTCTTTGTAAGAGCCGAGGTGGCGCAGTGGTTAAATGCAGCACTGCAGGCTACTGCTAGATCAGCAGTTCAGCGGTTCAAATCTCACCGGCTCAGGGTTGACTCAGCCTTCCATCCTTCCGAGGTGGGTGAAATGAGGACCCGGATTGTTGTTGGGGGCGATAGGCTGACTCTGTAAACCGCTTAGAGAGGGCTGAAAGCCCTAGGAAGCGGTATATAAGTCTACTGCTATTGCTATTGCTATTGCTTTACACCGATCTATGCTATGCTGGCTGGGGGATTCTGGGAGTTGAAGTCCATAGGACTTAAAGTCACCAAGGTTGAGAAACACTGCACTAAATACTATTTATCTTTTTAAAAGGTTCATATTAGTGGTCCGCCGGATTTAAAATTATGACTTTAGAGGTCCCCGTGGTCCGAAAGGTTGGCCACACCTGGACTAGAAGACCTCCAAGGTCCCTTCCAACTTTGTTCTTTCCTTCCTCTCTCTCTCACTCTTTCTTTTCCTCTCCCTCAATTCCTTCCTTCCTTTCTTTCCCTTTAAAAAAAAAAAGATTTTGAAGAAGACACAGTCACTTGTCTGAAATGGCATATGGTCTCCTGCTTGATCAGGGAGCTGGACTAGCCTCCTCCTTCTCTGCCGTCCCCTTCTTCTTTTGCCCTCCGTCGTTCCCAGCATGAGGCTCTTCTGCAGGGAGTCCTTCTTCCTTCTCCTTAGGTGGCCAAAGTACTTGAGATAGATAGATAGATAGATAGATAGATAGATAGATAGATAGATAGATAGATAGATAGATAGATAGATAGATAGATAGATAGATAGATAGATGATAGATAGATGATAGATAGATAGATAGATAGATAGATAGATAGATAGATAGATAGATAGATAGATAGATGTTATTAGTTGCGAAGTCGTGTACGACCCATCCCATGGACAACGTTCCTCCAGGCCTTCCTGCCCTCTCCCATCCTCTGGAGTCCATTGAAGCTCACGCCGACTGCTTGGGTGACTCCATCCAGCCCCCTCCTTCTCTGTCGTTCCCTTCTTCTTCTTTTGCCCTCCATTGTTCCCAGCATGAGGCTCTTCTCCAGGGAGTCCTTCTTCCTTCTCCTTAGGTGGCCAAAGTACTTGAGATAGATAGATAGATAGATAGATAGATAGATAGATAGATAGATAGATAGATAGATAGATAGATGATAGATAGATAGATAGATAGATGATAGATAGATAGATAGATAGATAGATAGATAGATAGATAGATAGATGATAGATAGATAGATAGATAGATAGATAGATAGAAAGAAAGATAGAAAGATAGAAAAATAGAAAGATAGAAAGATAGAAAGATAGAAAGATAGAAAGATGTTATTAGTTGTGAAGTTGTGTCCGACCCATTGCGACCCCATGGACAATGTTCCTCCAGGCCTTCCTGTCCTCTCCCATCCTCCGGAGTCCATTGAAGCTCACACCGGCTGCTTGGGTGACTCCATCCAGCCACCTCCTTCTCTGCTGTCCCCTTCTTCTTCTTTTGCCCTCCATCGTTCCCAGCATGAGGCTCTTCTCCAGGGAGTCCTTCTTCCTTCTCCTTAGGTGGCCAAAGTCTTTGAGTTTCCTCTTCAGGATCTGGCCTTCTAAAGAGCAGTCAGGGTGGATCTTCTCCAGGACTGACCGGTTGGATGGCCTTGCAGTCCAAGGGACTCACAGGAGAAGACCAGAGTTCAGCCTTCCTTATGGTCCAACCTTCACAGCCATCCATTGCAACTGGAAAAACCAGAGCCTTGACTAGACGCACTTTTGTTGGCAGGGGGATGTCTCTGCTTTTTAGTCGGCTGTCTAGATTTGCCATCGCTTTCCTCCCCCAGGATCAAACCTCTTTTTTATTCCTTGGGAGTCCTGGTAGACGATCCCTTAAAGCTGAGCCAGCAGCAGCCAAAAAAGCCAACACACTTCTAGGCTGCATTAGATGGAATCAAGAACATGGCCCTCACATGATCACACTTTCCCAGCTGGCTTCCAGCTAAGTTCCATGGTGGGAGCCGACTTGCTTAATGACGGTCTGATCCAGCTCCCAGCTGCGGTGATTCATTTAACAACCGGGACCAAAAGTTTGTTTTATTTATCAAAGGTTTTATTTCTTTTAAAACACAAATATTTCATCATTCGTCAATCATTAAAACATCGAAGTACAATCTTTTTGTATGCCCCTCCCTCCCTCCACCCCCCCAACCACCCTCCTCCTCCCCCCACCCCCCGGATTTCCCAGAACCCATACACGGTATGGATTTTTAACAAACACAGTCTAAAATCTATTGAGAAAAAAGAAATAAAGAAATTAATAACAATAGCAATAGCAGTTAGACTTATATACCGCTTCATAGGACTTTCAGCCCTCTCTAAGCGGTTTACAGAGTCAGCATATCACCCCCACAGTCTGGGTCCTCATTTCACCCACCTCGGAAGGATGGAAGGCTGAGTCAACCTTGAGCTGGTGGGATTTGAACCGCTGAACTGCAGATAACAGTCAGCTGAAGTGGCCTGCAGTACTGCACCCTAACCACTGCGCCACCTCGGCTCTTCTACAATGACATTCTACATTGACCTTAGCTTCTTCTTGCTGAACTAACTTTTAACAGTTTAAATCATTTCTGATCTTAAGCATAGGCTAACTGGAATTTCTTGGTCCCGTATTTATTTTGTATATAGTCAATCCATTTTTTTCCAGTCTTGTTTATATCTCTCAATTGAGTTTGTTTTAAACAACCTGCCTCATTTCACAATCTCCTTACTTAGCAAAGAAAATTGTCTCCCCCCCCCCAATTGTGGTTATAAGTCAAGACTTAGAATAACTTTATTGCCACTTTGAATGCAGGCTAACCAGCATGCATTAAAATGAAATGTCTTTGCTTGAGACTCTCAAAGGCTCACCCTCTCCGGTACATTATTCTGTTGCGCGCATGAACACGACAGAATAAATAAGTGCAAAATTATGCATACATTTTATTAATGCATAATTTAAAAAACTGGACTTAAAAACTGGATTTAAAAACTGAACAGATGTTAGATAAGAAAACGAAGCAGAATATCCGCGTACGCGGAAAGGACTTCGCTCCCTTTACAAGCACATCTGCAGAACAGCAGCAGCTGCAGCCGCCAAAAGGTTTTTTCTTGCTTTAATGCAATTCAGAAAGAAAAACACAACAACAACAACAACAACGGAATTTCTTCACCGAGAGAGCTCAGATTTTCCTTCTCCCGGGGAAAATCTCCCGGCATGAGGTTCCTACAGATGGACGTGCAGCGCTCGGCCAGCGGAATAAATAGAGCCGGGGAGATTTCCTTGGGAAAAGCCAACGCAAATGAGTGGTGAATGATTGTGTCATCTCGCGGCAGATGTGGGGAATCCTGAGTGGGCTTTAAAATGACGCCTTTGTTGAGCCGTGTCCTTGGCTCGGGTCTCATCCAGTTCGCAGCCTGCTGCTTCATCATGACTTTTGCGCAGCTTGGACAAAATTGTGAGATCGTGGGATACCAGGGCTGGAAGGGGCATTGGAGGTCTTCTAGTCCAACCCTTCTCAAGCAAAAGACCTTATACCGTTCCAGACAAATGGCTTCTGGCCCATCACCTCCAGTGATGGAGCACCCAGAACTTGCAATACAATACAATAATACAATACAATACAATACAATACCAGAGTTGGAAGGGGCCTTGGAGGTCTTCTCCAACCCCCGGCCTAGGTGGGAAACCCTATACTGTTCCAGACATATGGTTATCCAACATCTTCTTAAAGACTTCCAGTGTTGGGGCATTCACAACTTCTGGAGGCAACTTCTGTTCCACTGATTAATTGTTCTCACTGTCAGGAAATTCCTCCTCAGTTCTAAGTTTCTTCTCTCCTTGATTAGTTTCCACCCATTGCTTCTTGTTCTGCCCTCAGGTGCCTTGGAGAATAGCTTGACTCCCACTTCTTTGGGGCAACCCCTGAGATATTGGAAGACTCCTATCATGTCTCCCCTGGTCCTTCTTTTCATTAAACTAGACATCCCCAGTTCCTGCAACCGTTCCTCGTATGTTTTACCCTCCAGTCCCCTAATCCTCTTTGTTGCTCTTCTCTGCACTCTTTAGAATAGAATAAAACAGAATAGAATAGAATAGAATAGAATAGAATAGAATAGAATAGAATAACAGAGTTGGAGGGGACCTTGGAGGTCTTCTAGTCCAAACTCCTTCCTAGACAGGAAATCCTACACCACTTCAGATAAATGATTATCCAACATCTTCTTAAAGACTTCCAGTGTTGGTGCATTCACAACTTCTGGAGGCAAATTCTGTTCCACTGATTAATTGTTCTCACTGTCAGGAAATTCTCTCCTCAGTTCTAAGTTGCTTCTCTCCTTGATTAGTTTCCACCCATTGCTTCTTGTCCTGCCTTTAAGTGTTTTGGAGAATAGTTTGACTCCCTCTTCTTTGTAGCAGAACATGAGATATTGGAAGACTGCTATCATGTCTCAACTGGTCCTTCTTTTCATCAAACTAAACATACCCAGTTCCTGCAACCGTTCCTCATATGTTTCAGCCTCCAGAGACTAAAACATATTTAGAGAACTTCTGGAGGCGAGGTATCCCACTGTTTAATTGTTCTAACTGTCGGGAAATCTTTTCTTATTATGAGGTTGGTTCTCTCGTTGATAATTTTTCATCTGTTCCTTCTTTTCCTGCCTTCACGTGTTTTGGAGAATAAATCAGTACTGCAGGCCACTTTCGCTGACTGTGATCTGCAGTTCAGCGGTTCAAATCTCACCGGCTCAAAGGTCGACTCAGCCTTCCATCCTTCCGAGGTGGGTGAAATGAGGACCCGGATTGTTGTTGGAGGCAATATGCTGACTCAATTTGCTAAAAAATTTGTAAACCGCTTAGAGAGGGCTGAAAGCCCTATGACGCGGTATATAAGTCTAATAAATAAATAAATAAATAAATAAATAAATCAGAATAACAGAGTTGGAAGGGACTTTGAAGGTCTTCTAGCCCAACCCTCTGCTCAAGCAGGAGACCCTACACCATTTCAGACACTTCTTAAAAGCCTCTAGGATGGAGAACCCACAACATCTGGAGGGAAGCCATGCCATTGACTGATTGTTCTAACTGCTATCATATCACTGCAAAACATTTTCATTAAACTAGACATTCCCAGTTCCTGCAACCGTTCTTCATATGTTTGAGCCTCCAGTCCCCTAATCCTCTTTCTTGCTCTTCTCTGCACTCTTTCCAGAGTCTCCACATCTTTTCTACATCGTGGCAACCAAAACTGGATGCAAATATTCCAAGTGTGGCCTTTCCAAGGCCTTGTAAAGTGGCATTAACCCTTCACGGGATCTTGATTCTCTCCCTCTGTTGATGCAGCCTAGAACTGTGTGGGCTTTTTTGGCAGCTGCTGCCCACGGCTGCTCAGATTTAAGCGATCATCTACCGGGACTCCAAGATCCCCCTCACAGTTACAGCTATTGAGCCAGGTTCCACCTATCCTGTATCTGGAATTTAGCTTTTCTTGCTTAAGTGTTGTGGGAAGAAAAATCTCGTTCGGTTCCAAGCCGCGTGGAAGGCGCTGGAAATAAAAATGGGGGCCGCATGGAAAGAAGATCTCTGTTTATTGATGAGCAAAACCAACAATCACTTGCAGTTCTGGGGCAGCTGACAAAAACGGCTGAATGAGTGGATGGATCTTTATAGGTTTCTGTGAAGTCTGAACTGTTCTGGGGATTGTGCAATGAAGTATTTTGGTAAATGGTGGTGGGGTTAACCCTACTATGTCCCATAAAGTCACGCCCTCCTGTTCTTAGAATTTGGGTGGAGGGGGGATGTAAATTTTAATCCCATCAGCTGGCAAAGGAGATGTTTTGTTGGTGAATAGCCTGGCCCAGTCTTTCTTAATGGGCACAAAATATCCACCTCTAAAGACTTCGGGCATCTGCTGGAGGTTGTTGGGGGCTGCTTTCTGCCTTTAAGAACATGTTTCTCCATTTCTCCTTTGGGGAAATATAATAGTCTGCCTCTTTTGATATCCTCCAAAATATTTCATTCTCTGGGTTGTTGGTGTGTGTGTGTGTAATTACTTCTTACAGTGTAAATAAAATATTCCTTTTTTCACCACCGAGTTGCGTTTTGTGGGATCGGGTCCAATACTCAAATCTGACTCATGCACCCCACCCCCACCCCCCGAATTAAATCAACTCAGCTCTTGGTGACTCACATCTCATTGTGTTGTAAGAAAGAAGCCTGAAGAAACTCCCCCCCCCCCCCACCCTTGTTTGAGAGTGGGGCTGATTAGTTAATCCCCATTAAAGCCAGTTCCAAGATTTGGGATAAAAACCAGAATCAGGGGGAATGTGGTAGCAACTGTTCCTAAATTTTACTCCCAGGAGGAAGCTTTGGTGATGCTACCAAACGCCTCTTGATCCTTTTTGCTGCTGTAAACCAACGTAATCACTCTGCTTCTGCAGTGGATGGAAAGGGCAAACATCTCGATAATCCCAGGTTGATCCAAATTGTTGTTCGTGTAGCAAATATGGCAGGCGTCCCAGATCTTCCCCTCCCTTCCACCCCCCCCCCTCCACCCCCAAGTTTGGAATTTGCACAATCCCAGCCTTTCTTGCTGCCTGAATTCTGGGCAAGCTCACACAGTCGATTAGAAGCAACCCCCAGTGGCTGGAGGTCATTGATCAACTCCAGAATTTGGAACTGGAAATGGCTCTTCTTTCTTTCTTTCTTTCTTTCTTTCTTTCTTTCTTTCTTTCTTTCTTTCTTTCTTTCTTTTCTTTCTTTCTTTCTTTCTTTCTCCCTCTGTGTGTGTGTGTGTCTGTCTGTCTGTCTCTCTCTCTCTCTGTCTCTCTCCCTTTCTTTCTCTCTTTCTCTCTCTCTGTCTCTCTCTCTTTCTCTGTCTCACTGTCTCACTGTCTCTCTGTCTCTCTGTTTCTCTCTCTCTTTCTCTCTCTCTCCCTTTCTTTCTCTCCATCTCTCTCTCTGTCTCTCTCCTTTCTTTCTCTCTTTCTCTCTGTCTCACTGTCTCTCTCTCTCTCTCCCTCTTTCTCTCTGTCTCTTTCTGTTTTTCTCCCTTTCTTTCTCTATATCTTTCTCTCCCTCTCTCTCTGTCCCTTTCTCCCTTTCTCTCTCCTCTCTCTCTCTCCCTCTCTGTCTCTGTCTGTCTGTCTCTGTGTGTGTGTCTGTCTGTCTGTCTATCTCTCTCAGTCTCCCTCCCTTTCTTTCTTTCTTTTTTCTCTCTTTTTCTCTCTCTCTCTCTGTCTCTCTCTCTCTGTGTCTCACTGTCTCACTGTCTGTCTGTCTCTCTCTTTCTCTCTTTCTCTCTCTCTATTCTTTCTCTTCCGTCTCTCTCTGTCTGTCTCTCTCTCTTCTCTCTTTCTCTCTCTCTTTCTTTCTCTCGTCTCTCTCTGTCTGTCTCTCTCCCTTTCTTTCTTTCTCTCTTTCTTTCTTCTGTCTCACTGTCTGTCTGTCTCTCTCTGTCTCTCCCTCTTTCTCTCTGTCTCTTTCTGTCTTTCTCCCTTTCTTTCTTTCTCTCTCTTTCTCTCTCTCTCTGTCTCTTTCTCTTTCTCTTTCTCTCTTTCTCTCTCTCTTTCTGTCTTTCTCTCTCTGTCTCTTTCTCTCGGTCTCTTTCTGTCTTTCTCCCTTTCTTTCTCTTTCTCTCTCTCTCTTTCTCTGTCTCTTTCTCCCTTTCTTTCTCTCTCTCTCTTTCTGTCTTTCTCCACTTCTTTCTCTCTTTCTTTCTCTCTCTCTTTCTCCCTTTCTTTCTCTCTTTCTCTCTCTCTTTCTCTCTCTCTTTCTCTCTCTCTTTCTGTCTTTCTCCATTCCTTTCTCCATTTCTTCCTCTTTCTGTCTCTGTCTCTCTCTCTCCTCCTTTCCCTATCATTCCTCTCCTGAGCTTGTAATTCATGTTCGCATGCCATGTTTTACTAAGTCGATGTGTAAGAGCTTTCCGAATCAATCAGGCTGCTGGGAGGAGATAAAAAGCAGCACCTGGAGCTTGCAATTCTTTCCACGTTCTCCTTACGTAAATGTGCCACGGAGAGGCCTGGTGGAAATCAGAATTGTAGGTGGAGAGAATGTGGGCCGGGACGTTCTTTGGGGAAACGGAGCAAGCCAGCAGCAAAGGGCTGATTGTAATCTGTGCGGCTCCTTGGGACTCTCGGAGATGAGCTGTTTTCTTTCATGACCCAACAAGATGAAATCATCCATGCCAGAAAGGGGGGGGGGGGCAATTGCTGGCAGAGGAAGAGGATTGTGGGGTCGTTGATGCTCTCTGAGCTTGGTGGTTTTCTTACAGACGTTTCATGACCCAACCTAGGGAACATCATCAGTGCTGGAAGGGAGGAGGAGGAGGAGGAAGAGGAAGAGGAAGAGGAGGAGGAGGAAGAAGAGGAGGAGGAGGAGGAGACGGTAGGGGTCCTTGATGCTCTCTGAGTTTGGTGGTTTTCTTGCAGTTTCATGACCCAACTAGGGAACATCATCAGTGCTAGAAATGAGGAGGAGGAGGAGGAGGAGGAGAGGGAGGAGGAGGAGGAGGAGGAGGAGGAGGAGGAGGAGGAGGAGGAGGAGGAAAAGGACTGCAGGGTCCTTGATGCTCTCTGAGTTTGGTGGTTTTCTTGCAGACGTTTCATGACCCAACTAGGGAACATCATCAGTCCTAGAAAGGAGGGGGAGTTGTGAGTAGAAGGAGGAGGAGAATATTTGTAGCTCAGGGTTGAACTGTGGTGGTCCTTGGTGATCCCTGAGCTTGGTGGTTTTCTTGCAGATGTTTCACGACCCAACTAGGGAACATCATCAGTGCTAGGAGGGAGAGGGGTTTGCAGGGAAGAGGAGGAGGAGGAGGAGGAAAACTGTAGGGTCCTTGGAGCTCTCTGAGCTTCACAGTTTTTTTTTTACAGATGTTTCATTACCCAGCTAGATGACACCATCAATGCTAGAAGGGAGAGGGGTGTGAGAGAGCGATGGGAAGGATATTGCTAGTTCAAGGCTTGGTGCTCTCTGAGCTTCTTTTTTATAGACGTTTCATGACCAACTAGGTTACATCAGTGCTTGATGGAAAACGGTTTGCTTCCTTTTTATATACTTGCCCTTCAAGTACTGGAAGATGCCATCATGGCATCCCCATCTCTGTGATACTCTAGACAGATCTAGTTCAATCAATCATTCATTATATCTTTTAGTCTCCAGTCCCCACATCCTCTTTCTTGCTCTTCTCTGCACTCTTTCTGGAGTCTCAGCATCTTTTCTACACCGTGGCGACCAAAACTGAATGCCGTATTCCAAGTTGGCCTTCCCAAGGCCTTATAAAGTGGTATCAACCCTTCCCGTGATCTTGATTCTCTCCTTCTGTTGATGCAGCCTAGAACTGTGTTGGCTTTTTTGGCAGCTGCTGCCCACATCTGGCTCCTATTTAAACGGTTGTCCACTAGGACTCCAAAATCCCTTTCACAGTTACTACTATTGAGCAAGGTACCACCTGTACTGTCCCTGTGCATTTCGTTTTTCCTGCCTAAGTGTAAAATCCTACTTTTTCAGCACTGAACTGCCTCTTTGAGTCCCCTTCAGGGAAAAGGGTGGTATATAAATGTAATAAATCAATCAATCAATTAAATCAATCTTTACCCAAACCGTACAATGTAGTAGGAGGGTCCTACCACGGAGTCCTTTCCTGGGGATCGTGAAGCAGGAAAATGTTCCCTAGCACAATCTTTTCCCTTTTAAGGTGGTAGCAATGGCCTCTGGTTGGGGATCATCACCTTAGCAAGATGCCAGCAGACCAGACGTGAGAGCCCAACCTCTGTTTTTTTGAACCGGTTGGGTCATTATTCGGAGAATAATGGAAGGTACCTTAGAGGTCTTCTAGTCCAGCCCCCTGCTCGGGCAGAAAAAGAACGGTTACAGGATTTGGGTCTGACTAGGGAAAAGAAGGACTAGGGGGGGGACATGATAGCAGGATTCCAGGATTCCGAGGTGGCTGCAGTGGTTAGGGTGCAGTACTGCAGGCCACTTCAGCTGACTGCTATCTGCAGTTCGGCGTTCTAATCTCACCGGCTCAAGGTCGACTCAGCCTTCCATCCTTCCGAGGTGGGTGAAATGAGGACCCAAACTGTGGGGGCGATATGCTGACTCTGTAACCGCTTAGAGAGGGCTGAAAGCCCTATGAAGCGGTATATAAGTCTCACTGCTATTGCTATTGCTATTTGAGGGGTTGCCCCAAAGAAGAGGGAGGTCAACTTATTCTACAAAGCACCAGAAGCAACGGATGGAAACTAATTAAGAGACGAGCTAGAATTGAGGAGAAATTTCCTGACCTCGAGAACAATTAGCCAGTGGAACAGAAGTTGCCACCTGAACTTTTGTGGGTGCTCCATCACTGGAGGTTTTGGAGAAGAGGCTGGAGGCCCACTTGTTTGATATGGTACAGAGTCTCCTGCTTGAGCAGGGGGTTGGACTAGAAGACCTCCGAGGTCACTTCCAGCTTTATTCTGATTCCTTGATCTCTGGTGGGAAACCACCAGTGATGGCGTAAAGATCCACTTTGCAAGATCCGCTTCCTAGCTAAGAAATTCCTCCCATCATAAATAGTCATCCTTATTTCCACCCAGCATTGTGTGTCTCTGTTTTGGGGGGTGTGGGGGGGGGGAGTAGAAGCCACAGCAGTGAGGTTTCAGCCCTGACAAGCCTGTTTACATGTTTAATTGTTTTATTAAGGAAATAAACGGGGGTTTTTTTCAGCCAATGCACGAGTCCGCCAACATTTCCTGCCCAGGGTGACACAGACCAGATGTACGGAGAACTTTCGCACAGAATCTGCACTGCTTCGTTAAAGGATATTTCAGGCCAATTCCCCTTCTCCTCCCCCCCCAAACTTTGTCTCTGACGGGGAGCTGAGTTGAAAAACAGTTCGCTTTGAATTCCCCTTGAGACGGTGGGAGTTCCTTACGTCGGAGTAAAATCCCCTCCCCCTGACCCCCAATTCTTGCCATTTGAGACAGATTCGTCACAAAAAGGCCATTGTGTGTTGAGCAGGGTTTCCCCTGGGAAAAAAAACTGCGTCAGAAAACTACTTGAAAGAACTTATCTTTGGAATAAAATTGCAATGGGTTTTTATTTTTTGGGGGGGGGGAGGGAAATAATTTGCATTTGCATAAACCTTAGGCTGGTGAATTCCTTCAGCTCTGAAATTGCATTCAATCAGCTGTTGCCCTAAGGTATTTACTACTAAGGGGTAAACTTCCCCAAGAATACAAGCCGTCTCTTGACTCATCACCGCAATGGACTGCATATTTTTGTTACTAAACAAGCCAGTTGTTGTGAATTTTTATATCGTTTCATGGCTTTCTTGCTGTCCTTAAGGTGAATGGGTCGTTAAATGAGTCACATGATGGTTCAGTGAATTTGCTCCGTCTCACAGCCTTTTTTTGTCACAGTTATTAAATGAATCGCTACAGTTGTTATATCAGTGGCACGGTTGTTAGGCGAATCCTGCTACTTAGAGGTGGGTTAGCAATAGCAATATAGCAATAGCAGTTAGACTTATATAGCGCTTCGCCCTCTCTAAGCGGTTTACAGAGTCGGCATATCGCCCCCAACAACAATCCGGGTCCTCACTTCACCCACCTCGGAAGGATGGAAGGCTGAGTCAACCTTGAGCCGGTGAGATTTGAACCGCCGAACTGCAGATAGCAGTCAGCTGAAGTGGCCTGCAGTACTGCACCCTAACCACTGCGCCACCTCGGCTCGCACCGATTTGGGTGAACCGGTGGTGGAAATTGGGACTCGGTCACCAAACTGGTAGGGAAGGCAGGCTGGCCACGCCCCGAACCGGTTTCCTGGTGGCCTCTTCCGTTTGCTGGCATGTTTTTTAGTCCTTTTATAATTTACAGGGAACTGTGCATGCGCAAACAATGCGTGGCATGCGCAAACGAAACGACTATGAAGCAAACTGGTAGTAACGCCAGCAGCAACCCCCCTCCCCCCCCCCGTTGCTTCCCCATTGATTTTGCTTGTCAGAAGGCCACAAAAAGGGGATCGTGTGATCCTGGGACACTCTGACCGTCATAACTATGAGTCAGCTGCCCAGCATCCAAATTTTGATCATGTGATCATTAAGATGCTGCAACGGTCGTCAGTGTGAAAAAAAAGGGGTTATAAGACCCTTTTTTCCCCAGCGCCATTTGTATATTGGGATGCTCACGAAATGAAGGGTTGAAAGTAATTCTTTTATCCAAATAGGAGATTATGTTTCATTTTGTCTCTATTCTGAAATTGCTTCTGGATTTTGTGTTTGCAATGGGGGGGGGGGGGGGAGAATGAAACTTCGATTCTGTTTTTTGTAAAGGCTCAGTGTTATAGAAATGGCTGGTACACACGGGGCTGTGTAAAAGCAAAAAGTTGTGGCTGTAATGTTGTCACCTTCCATCTAATGTGCTAAAGGGAGTTGGAAGTCGGTGCCTTTTTCTTTTATTTTCCCCCCGTTACATTATATTCCTTCTTTTTCTCCCGTTCTTTTGTTAGTTTTCCATGTTTTTCCCCCCTTTGTATTGTATACATCGAGAATAGAATGGAATGGAATAGGAATAGGGAATAGGAATAGGAATAGAAATAAAACAAATAGAATAGAATAGAATAGATATTGAAATGAAGAATAGAATAGGAATAGGAATGGAGTGGAATGGAATGGACTGGACTAGACTAAAATAGAATAGAATAGATATTGAAGAATGGAATAGGAATAGAATTGGAATAGGAATAGGAATAGGAATGGAATGGAATAAAACGAATAGAATGGAATAGAATAGAATAGAATAGAATAGATATTGAAATGAAGAATAGAATAGGAATAGGAATGGAGTGGAATGAAATGGACTGGACTAGACTAAAATAGAATAGAATAGATATTGAAGAATAGAATAGGAATAGGAATGGACTGGAGTGGACTGGAATAGAATAGAATAGAATAGAATAAAACAAATAGAATAGAATAGAATAGAATAGAATAGATATTGAAATGAAGAAGCACAGCTGGCTGGGGGCATTCTGGGAGTTGAAGTCCATCCATCTTCAAGCTGTCCAGGCTGAGAAACATTTCTTTAACCAGTGTTAGTTGACAGCTTCCTTGTTGCTGAAGTAAAATGCATTAAAACCCAGGGATTTGCTTCCCAGCTCTGCAGGTCGAGAAGAAATTAAACCCACAACTTCTAAAAGGTATTTTGCTGGACAAACATCCTGTACATTCCTATCACTCGAGTCATCTCAGAGCTTTTTCTCGCTTATCATTCCAATGTCGTCAGAGGCTTCCACAGTGTCAGGGGGGGGTTAACTGGGAACACTAAGAGAGTAAGATTAAAGAAACAAAAAAGTTTTCAGTGTTTTATGTGTTCTGCAAGAGGCTCACACCTCATCAATCTTCGGACAAACTGGGGAAGTGGTGTTTAGAGGGGCCAGGAAGCTGCCTCTTGACTCTGGATGTCACAACTGAAATTTGTTCTACAGGACGGCTGGGAGGGAATCCAGGCATGTCAACAGCCTCGCCTCCCTGACCTTTCGGAGCACTGCGGTCCTGCTCCAGCCACAAGCCAGTTCTTTCTTTCTTTCTTTCTTTCTTTCTTTCTTTCTTTCTTTCTTTCTTTCTTTCTTTCTTTCTTTCTTTCTTCCTTCCTTCCTTCCTTCCTTCCTTCCTTCCTTCCTTCCTTCTCATAGTGCCATGCAGATTCTGGTGTTTGCACCAAGCAGGATCTTCTATCTGTCTGTTTGTTTGTTTGTCTGTCTGTCTGTCTGTCTGTCTGTCTACCTACCTACCTACCTACCTACCTACCTACCTACCTACCTACCTACCGTATCTCTCTCTCTTCCTCTCTCTCATCTATCTATCTATGTATCTATGTATCTATGTATCTATGTATCTATGTATCTATGTATCTATGTATCTATCTATCTACCTACCTACCTACCTACCTACCATATCTCTCTCTCTTCTCTCTCTCATTCTATCTATCTATGTATCTATCTATGTATCTATCTATGTATCTATGTATCTATGTATCTATGTATCTATGTATGTATCTATCTATCTATCTATCTATCTATCTATCTATCTATCTACCTACCTACCTACCTACCTACCTACCTACCTACCTATCATCTACGTACATACCTACCTACTTAATCATCCATCCATCTCTCTCTCTCTATCTACTTACCTACCTACCTACCATCTATCTTATATCTATCTCTATCTATTTATCATCTACCTACCTACATAATCATCCATCTCTCTCTCTCAGCTTGGCCAAAGGCTTGGGCTGCCCTTTGGACACTGGGTGGACCACAGCCGGCCTGACCGATGGGAGGAAGGCGATGATGCCTTTTGGAAGGAGCAGATTCTGGAGACAGCCGGTGGAGACAATTCCTCTTGATTGGAAGGACTAACGGAAGCCGGCCTGGACCTCGGGGGCTTTTGGGGAGGGGGTGGATGAGGACTGTGGCTATTTTTGGAGGCATCCGCTCAGCCAGGACGCTGAGCTACCTCCCCCTCCGCCTCATCCTCCGCCAACTGTCCAGCAGCCAATTTCCAGGGCAGGGTTCAAGGATGATGTGACTTGGAACTCCTCGTTGACCTCTTGGCAAGATGGAAACTTGAACCCAGGGGAGGGAAAGGAGAAGAATAGATCCTCTCTCTCTTCGGTTATTTAGAGAGAGCTCCCACTATCTTCCAGAGCACCAGAAGGCCAGACAAGAAGCAATGAATGGAAACTCAGAAGCAACCTAGAAGTAAGGGGGGAATTCCTAACAGAAGGTGTAGCTGCTCCATCTTTCAAGGGGCTTAACAATATCCTTCCAATCTGACACTTAAAAAAAAAAACGTTGTTGTCTTAATGTTGAAAACTGCATTATTCTTCCTGGAAAAGGAAGGACGTTTTATCTCAACTGAGTCATAGAACTGAATAGCAGAAATATCCGAGTTGGAAGGGACCTTGGAGGTCTTCTAGTCCAACCCACTGCTCGGCCAGGAAAAACCCTATTCCACTTCAGACAGATGGTTGACCAATCTCTTCTTTAAAAGCCTGCAGTGATGAGCACCCACAACCTCTGATGAGGCAAGGTGTTCCACTGATTAAAATTAAATCTTAATCAGTGGAAATTTAGGAAATTCCTCCTAAGTTGCTTCTCTCCTTGGTTAGTTTCCACCCATTGCTTCTTGTCCTGCCTCAGGTGCCTTGGGGAATAGCTTGACTCCCTCTTCTTTGGGGCAGCCTCTGAGATTTTGGAAGATGCTATCGTGTCTCCCCTGGTCCTTCTTTTCATTAAACAAGACATACCCAGTTCCTGCAACCGTTCTTCCTATGTTTTAGTCTCCAGTCCCCTAATCCTCTTTCTTGCTCTTCTCTGCTCACTCTTTCCAGAGTCTCCACATCTGTCAGGAAATTCCTCCTCAGTTCTAAGTTGCTTCTCTCCTTGGTTAGTTTCCACCCATTGCTTCTTGTCCTGCCTTCAGGTGCCTTGGAGAAGAGTTTGACTCCCCTCTTCTTTGTGGCAACCCCTGAGATATTGGAAGATGCTATCATGTCTCCCCTAGTCCTTCTTTTCATTAAACTAGACATTCTCTCAATTCCTGCAACCATTCTTCATATGTTTGAGCCTACAGTCCCCTAATCCTCTTTCCTGCTCTTCTCTGCACTCTTTCTAGAGTCTCCACATCTGTCAGGAAATTTCTCCTCAGTTCTAAGTTGCTTCTCTCTTTGATTAGTTTCCACCCATTGCTTCTTGTCCTGCCCTCAGGTGCCTTGGAGAATAGCTTGACTCCCTCTTCTTTGGGGCAACCCCTGAGATATTAGAAGATGCTATCATGTCTCCCTTAGTCCTTCTTTCTATTAAACTAGACATCCCCAGTTCCTGCAACTGTTCTTCCTATGTTTTAGCCTCCAGTCCCCCTAATCCTCTTTCTTGCTCTTCTCTGCTCACTCTTTCTAGAGTCTCCACATCTTTTTCATCTCTGTGGCTATTATTCTGAGCCATGTTTCTTAATCCCAGCAACTTCACGATGGGTGGACTTCAACTCCCAGAATTCAATCCCCCCCCCCTCCACGCTGTTAACAGGAGGTTTCTGGGACTCAACGTCCACCTGTCTTAAAGTCCTTGAGATTGAAAAACTCTGATTTACAGCCACATCCCTCCATCTCAGATAGGGCAGCTGTTTTGGGGGAATCAGCCCTCCCAGATTCCCAAGTTTAAAAGGCTGCTTCATGCCAGGCCCTTGGCACAGTTCGACCCATCACGCCCTCAGCACCCTTGTTTGAAGTGTGGTGACTTCACCCCTTGGCACTAGGATCAACAAGGGTGGGGTGAGAGTTTGGGGGAAGCACCCCGGTGAGTTTTGCCTTATGAGACGTCTCCTAAATGGATTTGGTCTCCCTCTTCTCCAATTCCTTACTGGGTCAATCAAACATCTCCCCAAAATTATCTCCCTGACCACTTGATTTTTCTTTCTTGAGCTCCTGCCCAGGATTGGCAATCTAATCCTCTTCAGACAGGAAGGGGGGCGAGGAAGGGCATAGAATGAGTCTCTTTTCCTTCCATCTTTCCTGCTAAGGGCTTGGCAACCACGGAGGTGCCCGGGAGCATTTCAGCTGCAGATTGTCTCCTTCATGGGCACAGCCGCCCTCCCCATGTTGTGCCAAGGAGCAAGTCATAGCAAGAACTGCCAGGGGAGGAAACAGTGGGCCCATGCCAAGGCGTGCCCCACCTTGTACATTCCAGGACATGCAGGAGGCCAAGTTCTCCTCCTCCTCCTCCTCTCCACACACCCCTCTCCCTTCTAGCACTGATGATGTTACCTAGTTGGAGGATGAAATGTCTGCAAGAAAACAACTGAGCTCAGAGAGCAGCAAGGACCCCACAGTCCTCCTCCTCCTCCTCCTCCTCCTCCTCCTCCTCTTCTACCTTCTCTTCATCCTTCTCCTTCGATCCTAGGTAGAGGCAGATGTAGGGTCTCCTACTTGGGCAAGGGGTTGGACTAGATGACCTGCAAGGTCCCCTTCCAACTGTTAATCTGTTCATCTGTTTCTTTATCTCTCCTTCTCCCTCTCTTCTTTTTCTCTACCACCATCGCCAGCACATCTTCTCCTCCTTCTTCACCACTATTACTACTTCCACTTCCTCTTGTTCTTCATCTCCTCTTTCTTCATTTCCTCCTCTCCCATCACCATTGCTTTTTCTCTTTCTTACTCTTCTCCCTCCTCCTCTTCCTCCTCCTCCATGACCACTACCATTGCTTCCTCTCCTCCTCTTCTCCTCCTCCTCCTCTTGCTTCATTTCCTCCATCCTCTTCCACCACCACCACCCTTTCTCCTTCGTATCCTTCTCTTCCTCCTTCTCTTCTTCCTTCCACCACCACCTCTTCTCTTTCTCCTCCTTCGCCACCAATGCTACTTCTACCCCCTCCTCTCCTTCTCCTCTTTTTGGACTCTGTACATCTTCAAACTGCTACCGTTGGGAAAGGCTTCTAGATGAAGGCCTGTGATACGTCCAAAGATGCTTTGATTAATTTAGCAGATAATGAACTTGCCTTCCAATTCCTGAGCAATCCCCTGGGGATCTTTGAAAGCTTTATACAAGACCTTGGCCTCTCTTCTTTGAAGGAAGTTGTGGGCTTTTGGAAGTCCTTCAAAGATACAGACCAGGTTCCACTATGAAAACAGATGCTGGAGGATTGTGGCCAATTAAATCTTGGGATGGTTGACCAGAAACTTTTTGAGTAAACACATTTTACTACTTAACAGAATAACAGAGTTGGAAGGGACCTTGGAGGTCTTATAGTCTAATCCCCTGCAGAAGCAGGAGGTCCCATAACATTTCAGGCAGATGGCCGTCCAGTCTCTTCTTAAAAGCCTCCAGTGATGAAGCTCCCACAACTTCTGGAGGCAAGTCGTTCCACTGGTTAATTGTTCTCGCTGCAAGAAAATTTCTCCTTACTTCTAGGTTGGATCGTTCTTAAGAGAATAACAGAGTTGAAAAAGACTTTGAAGGTCTTCTAGTCCAACCCCCTGCTTAGGCAGGAAACCCTATACTGTTTCAGACAAATGGCTATCCAGCATCTTCTTAAAGACTTCCAGTGTTGGGGCATCCACAACTTCTGGAGGCAACTTCTGTTCCACGGATTAATTGTTCTCACTGTCAGGAAATTCCTCCTCAGTTCTAAGTTGCTTCTCTCCTGGATTAGTTTCCACCCATTGCTTCTTGTTCTGCCCTCAGGTGCCTTGGAGAATAGCTTGACTCCCTCTTCTTTGGGGCAACCCCTGAGATATTGGAAGACTGCTATCCTGTCTCCCTTAGTCCCTCTTTTCATTAAACTAGACATCCCCAGTTCCTGCAACCGTTCTTCGTATGTTTTATCCTCAAGTCCCCTAATCACCTTCATTGCTCTTCTCTGCACTCTTTCTAGAGTCTCCACATCTTTTTTAATCTCATGGCAACCAAAACCAGATGCAGAATTCCAGTTGTGTTCTTACTAAGGCATTTATAAATTGGTACTCACAGTTTGTGTGATCTCAATTCTCTCCCTCTGTTGATGCAGAGCCCTGAGCCTCTTTGTCTATGGAGATTCTCCGTCATCCAAGTCAGGATTGTCCCAAAGTGCTTTTCTTTTTTTTCAAAAGGCAACTGGACTTTCTGTTTTTTCTTTGAAGACGTTTCGTTTCTCCTCCAAAGAGTTTCTTCAGCT
The DNA here is from genome assembly GCF_051295495.1 of Thamnophis sirtalis. NCBI lineage: Eukaryota > Metazoa > Chordata > Lepidosauria > Squamata > Natricidae > Thamnophis > Thamnophis sirtalis. The sequence continues at coordinate 1,377,028 of NW_028261391.1, forward strand.
CTGACTGGAGGGTGGGGAAATGGAAGGATTTTATATTCCTTGCAGACAAAGCTGGTCATTTGCATCCTTTTAGAACAGTGTTTCTCAACCTTGGCAACTTGAAGATGTCCGGACTTCAACTCCCAGAATTCCCCAGCCAGCATTCGCTGGCTGGGAATTCTGGGAGTTGAAGTCCGGACATCTTCAAGTTGGTTGAGAAACACTGTTTTAGAGGGTCATTGAGGCCACTTGGAGTTTTACCTGTGTCCTCAGGGTCACCTGAGTGCTGCAAATGATTCCTGTAGCCTGCCATTTTTCCCCCCCCTCTGGAAATCCACCATTCAAAGGGTCTTCATCCCAAATTGTATAGCTAAAAGGATGACACTGTGTCCTGAGGACACAGATAAAACCTCCAAGTGGCCTCAACGACCTTCTAAAAGGACGCAAATGACCAGCTGTCTGCAAGGAGTATCAATCTTTCCTCCAGTGAAGAAGCTTCTTGGATGAGAAGAGAAACGTCTTCAAAGAAAAACCAGTTGCCTCTTGGGGTAGGGGGGAAAAGCCCCCTTGGGACCTGAGCCTCCTTCTTTGCCTTGAGCCACGAGGCAACTGGTGTGTGGGGGGGGCCCTCTCTGTCCCTTCTGACATGGATGTTCTTCATGTCTTTGAATGGCCCAAGAATCTTCTCTTTGTGTATCTCTGTTCTCTCCTTGGAGGTCAAGTCCTTCCTGGATTCCTTTGTGGCATTTGGGGCTGTTTGATTATGCTTTTTTTTTAAAAAAAAGGATTGTGGGTATTTAAGTATCTCTCCCCCCCCACTTTCCTTCCTCTCTCCCCCCCCAGCTGAATGAGTTGGAGAAGGCAGCCAATGCGGCCCACACCTTCTTCGCAGCCAACCCAGAACACTTGGAGATGCAGCAGGACTTGGACAATTACAAGAGCCTCTCCGGGAAGGTGGAGCTGGTGGACCTGGAGGCTCAGCCACACATGGTAAGCGGGGTGGGGGGGTGTGTCTCTCTGTGTGAGGGGGAGGGGGAGGGAGGGAAGAAAAGAAGAAATAGAGAAGAAAAAGAAAGAAAGAAAGAAAGAAAGAAAGAGAGAAAGAAAGAAAGAAAATGGGAGGGAGGAAGGAGAAAAGGAAAAAAGAAAGGAAGGAAGTGAGAAAAGAAGGAAGAGAGAAAAAAGAAAGTGGGAGGGAGGAAGGAGAAAAAGAGAAAGAAAAAAGAAAGGAAGAAAGTGAGAAAAGAAGAAAGGAAGAGAGAAAAAAGAAAGTGGGAGGAAGGAGGGAGAAAAAGAGAGAGAGAAAAGAAAGTGGGAGGGAGGAAGGAGAAAAAGAGAAAAAAAGAAAGGAAGAAAGTGATAAAAGAAGAAAGGAAGAGAGAAAAAAGAAAGTGGGAGGAAGGAAGGAGAAAAAGAGAGAGAGAGAAAAGAAAGTGAGAGGGAGGAAGGAGAAAAAGAGAGAGAAAAAGAAAGGAAGAAAGTGATAAAAGAAGAAAGGAAGAGAGAAAAAAGAGAGTGGGAGGAAGGAAGGAGAAAAAAGAGAGAGAAAAGAAAGTGGGAGGGAGGAAGGAGAAAAAGAGAAAGAAAAAAGAAAGGAAGAAAGTGAGAAAGAAGAAAGGAAGAGAGAAAAAAGAAAGTGGGAGGAAGGAAGGAGAAAAAGACAGAAAAAGAAAGGAAGAAAGTGATAAAAGAAGAAAGGAAGAGAGAAAAAAGAAGTGGGAGGGAGGAAGGAGAAAAGGAAAAGAAAAAGAAAGGAAGGAAAGGAAGTGAGAAAAGAAGAAAGGAAGAAAGAGAGAGAAAGAAAAGGGGAGGAAGGAAGGAAAGAAGGAAGGAAGGAAGCTGTCAGAGAGGGAAGAATGATCCTCGCACTTATGACCAATGCAGTAGGCTCATGGTCACATGGATTTCAGCCACCATCTCGTACTTATGACAGTCGCACAGTGATCGCCATTACTCACCTTCCCAGCCAACAAGCTAACAAACAAAGTCAATCGGGGGAAGCCGGATTCGCTTAACGACGGCATGCGTCCCTTAACAAATGCAGCAATTCGCTTAACAACCGTGGCAAAGAAGATGATAACATTGGGTGCGACTCACTCAACAACCTCCTGGTTTTGCAGTGGAAATTCTGGTCCCAGCTGTGGTTGTAAGTCAGGGACCAACTGTACGGCTACGATGTTTTCCCTCACGTCTGCGCAGAGTCCCCATGTTGGAAGGGGCTCCTTGAGGTCATGAAGCCCAGCCCCTGCTCAGTGAAGGTAGTCAGGCAGGTGTTTCCTCCTCAGCCTTGGCCTCAGGGGGTCTTCTTGTCCCTTCCAGGAGAATTATCTCTCCGGAATCCGGCATTACGACCGAGAGGAATACGATGTGGCCATTGGCCTCCTGGAACAGGCCCTGAAGGATTATGAAGCTGCTGACTCCGAGTGCCGGATCTTGTGCGAAGGTCCTCAGAAGTTTGAGGACTACGAATACCTGGATTACAAGGCCGTTCTCTATGAGGCCATTGCAGGTGAGCCCACCTGCAGAAGGAGAAGGTGCCCCCCCCCCCCCGGGCTGGTCCAAGGGGGCTTCTCTCCCGTTCCCTTGAGGGTCTGGGGACTAAAACATAGGAAGAACGGTTGCAGGAATTGAGAGAATGTCTAGTTGAATGAAAAGAAGGACCAGGGAGACATGATAGCATCTTCCAATATCTCAGGGGCTGCCACAAAGAAGAGGGAGTCAAGCTATTCTCCAAAGCACCAGAGGACAAAGTAAGAAACAATGGGTGGAAACTAACCAAGGAGAGAAGCAACTTAGAACTGAGGAGGAATTTCCTGACAGAACAATTAATCAGTGGAACAGAAGTTGCCTCCAGAAGTTGTGAATGCCCCAACACTGGAAGGCTTTAAGAAGATGTTGGAGAGCCATTTGTCTGAAGTGGTGTAGGGTTTCCTGTCTAGGAAGGGGGTTGAACTAGAAGACCTCCTAAAAACTATGATTGTGGGAAGAAGGGAGGGAGGAAAAGGAAGGAAGGAAGGAAGGAAGGGAAGGAAGGAAGGAAGGAAGGAAAGAAGGAAAGAAGGAAAGAAGGAAAGAAGGAAGGAAGGAACCTTGTTAGAGGGAGATCAAGTCTGCAACTATGGAGGAATTTCCTGACAGTGAGAACATTAATCAGTGGAACAGAAGTTGCCTCCAGAAGTTGTGAATGCTCCAACACTGGAAGTCTTTAAGAAGATGTTGGAGAGCCATTTGTCTGAAGTGGTGTAGGGTTTCCTGTCTAGGAAGGGGGTTGAACTAGAAGACCTCCTAAAAACTGTGATTGTGGGAAGAAGGGAGGGAGGAAAAGGAAGGAAGGAAGGAAAGGAAGGAAGGAAGGAAGGAAGGAAGGAAGGAAGGAAGGGGGTTGAACTAGAAGACCTCCTAAAACTGTGATTGTGGGAAGAAGGGAGGGAGGGAGGGAGGAAAAGGAAGGAAGGAAGGAAAGAAGGAAGGAAGGAACCTTGTTAGAGGGAGATCAAGTCTGCAACTATGGAGGAATTTCCTGACATTGAGAACAATTAGCCAGTGGAACAACTTGCCTCCAGACGTTATAAATGCCCCAACACTTGAAGTTTTTAAGAAGATGTTGGACAACCATTTGTCTGGAGTGGTGCAGGGGCTCCTGGCTGAGCAGGGGGTGGGATTAGACAGGGGTGTCAAACTCATGTCATCACAGCCTTGTCATGTGACATATTGGGACTTCTCCCCCCTTTGCTAAACGGGGCGGGGGCAGCATGTGAGGCATCCAGCCATGAGTTTGATTCCCCTGGACTCGAAGATGTCTAAGGTCCCTTCCAACTCTTTGATTTTGTTACTCCTCTTTAAAGGTAGGTCCTGGGCTTACAACAGTCCCATTTAGTGACCGAAGTTACAACAGCGCTCCAAAAAGTGACTTTTGACCACTTTTCAGACTTATGACTATGGCCGCATCGGCGCACCCCCGACCATGGCCGGGTGATTTACATTCAGGTGTTTGGCAACTGACTCAAATTTGTGACGGTTCACCTGACCCCTTTTTGTGACCTCCTGACAAGCAAACTCAGTGGAGGAGCCAGATTCACTTAACAGCCGTGTGGCTAACTTAACGACTGCAGTGATTCGCTTAACAACGTTGGCAAGAAAGGCCGTCAAATGGGGCAAAACTCACTTAACCGCTGTCTCGCTTAGCCACTGGGATTTTGAGCTCAATTGTGGTCGTAAGTCGAGGACTACCTGGACTTACTTTCTCAGCCTTGGCCGGTGGCCACTATTTACGACAGTTGCCATATCTTGGGGGGAGTGTGTGTCACGTGATCGCCCTATGCAAACTTCCCCCCCAGTTTCCAACCAGCGAAATCAAAGTGGAAATTAGGATTCGCACGGCGTGATTAATCACTTAATCATAGATAGAAAGTGGGTGTGAAGCTGGGTGTGATTCACTGAACAATCATTTTGCTTGCAATGGAAATTGCAGCCCCAATTTGGTCATAAATCAAGGACCTTCTGACTCCTGTGCTCTCTGACTCCCGAGTGGGAAGGGGAGCGAGCGTGTCTCATCCCTTGCACCACCAAGCGGAGACAATTCCCTGGGGGCTGCGGCTTCCTAGTGCCTGGCGGTTGTGTAACAGGTCGAAATGTGCTGGCAGAGGCGCCCTGGGGGAGGAAACAGCCTCCACGCCCCCCTCCCCGATAGATGCCAGAAGCCGCCTCCTTTCCAAAGCTGCCGCGGGAGTTTCCCAAATTGTTGGTTCCGATGTGGGTTTATGGTTTCCCATGCAAGGAGGTCTCACACCTGGAATGCGGCATCCAGTTTTGGTCACCGGGATAGAAAGAAAGTAAACTTAACAGACTAACAAGAGTGGGAAGGGACCTCGTAGGTCATCTAGTCCAACCCCCTGCCCTAGCAGGAGACCCTACACCATTTCTGACAGGTGGCCATTCAGTCTCTTCTTGAAAGCTTCCAGGGATGAAGCTCCCACAACTTACAATACAATACAATAGCAGAGTTGGAAGGGGCCTTGGAGGTCTTCTAGTCCAACCCCCTGCCTAGGCAGGAAACCCTACACCACTTCAGACAATTGGCTATCCAACATCTTCTTAAAGACTTCCAGTGTTGGGGCATTCACAACTTCTGAAGGCAACTTCTGTTCCACTGAATAGAGAATAAGAGAGGTGGAAGGGACCTTGGAGGTCATCTAGTCCAACCCGCCCCCCAAGCAAAGCAGGAGGCATGCCACAGGTGGCACACAGAGCCATTTGTCATTGCACATGAGACATTGCCCTGTCAGCTGGCCAATTCACATGCGCGCACTGGCCAGCTGACTTCGGCCTTCTTTTGAGGCCATTTTTCGCCCTCCGGAGGCGCGAAAAACTGCCAGGGAAGCCTCTGAAGGCTCCGGGGGACTAGAACCGGCCCTTACAAGCAAACCGGAAGCCTGTTCCCGAACCGCTGGTTTGCCCATAGGGCTGGTTTTTCACGCTCAGGGAAGCCTCCGGGGGGTGGGGGAGGCTGTTTTCGCCCTCCCCATGCTCCTATAAAGCCTCCAGGGCCTGGGGAGGGAGAAAAAAGCACGCCAAAAAGGGGGGGAACCCTGTTCATGCGCGCATGTGCGTTGGGGTCGTGCATATAGCGTTATGGGTGTGGCATGCCCGCAGACGAACCCCCCCCTGGCCTCCCCTCGCTTTTAGCACGGCCATAATGTCCCCTGCTTGAGCAGGGGGTTGGACTAGAAGACCTCCAAGGTCCCTTCCAAGGGCATAATTCTGTGCGGGGCCCCTGTGAAACCTCGTTGCCTTCAACGAAATGAATTGGTTGCTTTTCCTGCTGCAAAACTTGTGTTTTCTCCCTTTCCTGCTTCCTCGCAGATCACTGCATGCAGGTCCTGTTGTGTCAACACGAGTGCGTGCGGCAACTCGCCACGCGGCCCGGGAGACTCTCGCCCATCGACAACTTCCTGCCTTTGCATTACGACTTCTTGCAGTTTGCCTACTTCAGAGGTGGGTCTTCTAGCAGCTCTTCTGGGACTCCTCGGCTGCGCAAGATCCGAGTTGTGTTGTCACCCAAAAGCTAAACCATGCCAGGTCTACCAGCACAAGAACAGTCCCTTGGGTCAGGCCAAGCCCACCGTAGTCCAGTATTGTGTTTGCTCCTGGAGGACAACCTAAGAATGGAGACATTTATTCCTTGGCAAGTGGGATTTGGAGGGCAGGTGACCCCCAATCTGGAGGTCATATGGAGTCTTTAGGACCAGGAGACCTCAAAAGACCTTTCATCCATCAATTTATCCACTCTTTTTTAAAAAGAAATCAGACCTGGTGCATCTTCTAGAGATGTTATCACATTCCTTGACAAGAGGGATTTGGAGGGCAGGTGACCCCCAATCTGGAGGTCATATGGAGTCTTTAGGACCAGGAGACCTCAAAAGACCTTTCATCCATCAATTTATCCACTCTTTTTTTAAAAAGAAATCAGACCTGGTGCATCTTCTAGAGATGTTATCACATTCCTTGACAAGAGGGATTTGGAGGCAGGTGACCCCCAATCTGGAGGTCCTATGGAGTCTTTAGGTCCAGGAGACCTCAAAAGACCTTTCATCCATCAATTTACCCACTCTTTTTTTTAAAGAAATCGGACCTGGTGCATCTTCTAGAGATGTTATCACATTCCTTGACAAGAGGTATTTTGAGGCAGGTGACCCCCAACCTGGAGGTCATATGGAGTCTTTAGGACCAGGAGACCTCAAAAGACCTTTCATCCATCAATTTACCCACTCTTTTTTTTAAAGAAATCAGACCTGGTGCATCTTCTAGAGATGTTATCACATTCCTTGACAAGAGGTATTTTGAGGCAGGTGACCCCCAACCTGGAGGTCATATGGAGTCTTTAGGACCAGGAGACCTCAAAAGACCTTTCATCCATCAATTTACCCACTCTTTTTTTAAAGAAATCAGACCTGGTGCATCTTCTAGAGATGTTATCACATTCCTTGACAAGAGGGATTTGGAGGTAGGTGACCCCCAACCTGGAGGTCATATGGAGTCTTTAGGACCAGGGGACCTCAAAAGACCTTTCATCCATCAATTTACCCACTCTTTTTTTAAAAGAAATCAGGCCTGGTGCATCTCCTAGAGATGTTATCACATTCCTTGGCAAGTGGGATTTGGAGGTAGGTGACCCCCAACCTGGAGGTCATATGGAGTCTTTAGGACCAGGAGACCTCAAAAGACCTTTCATCCATCAATTTATCCACTCTTTTTTTTTTAAGTAATCAGACCATTTAGTGCCCCTGGTGCATCTTCTAGAGATGTTATCACATTCCTTGACAAGAGGGATTTGGAGGCAGGTGACCCCCAACCTGGAGGTCATATGGAGTCTTTAGGACCAGGAGACCTCAAAAGACCTTCCATCCTTCAGTTCATCCCTCTTCTTAAGGGCCAGAACCATCAGTTCCTGGATGCGTCTTGGAAGATGAAGTTAGTAAGAAGGTTTTAAAGCAAATCTGGCTTCCCCATCGACTTGGCTTGTCATAAAAGGGGGATCACGTGACCCCTGGACATTGAAACCATCACAAGTACATGCCAGTTGCCCAGTGTCTGAATTTTGATCGTGTGACCACAGGGATGCTACAACGGTCATAAGTGTGAAAACCAGTCATGTCATTTTTTCTCTGGGTTCCAACTTTGAACAGTCACTAGAGCCGAGGTGGCGCAGTGGTTAGGGTGCAGCACTGCAGGCCACTTCAGCTGACTGTTATCTGCAGTTCGGCGGTTCAAATCTTACTGGCTCAGGGTTGACTCAGCCTTCCATCCTTCCCAGGTGGGTGAAATGAGGACCCAGACTGTGGGGGTGATATGCTGACTCTGTAAACCGCTTAGAGAGGGCTGAAAGCCCTAGGAAGCGGTATATAAGTCTAACTGCTATTGCTATTGCTATAATGGTTGTAAATAGAGAACTTCCTGTCTCAGGTTCAAGGAAAGAGCGAATGCCCTGGGTTCAAGATCCTTCAACCCAGAGTCAGGCGGTCTCACTTACTGTCCCACAAACAGTGTTTACTGTCCTGGAAACAGCTGGTTTTCCAAAACAGCTGTTCGGCCTTGTAATTCTGGCTGTTGCAGGAACTGGGTTCTTTGCAAGGGGAAATATCCTTGGGGCTGCAGACCACAACATCCGAAACACTCAAGGTTGTGTTGTTAAGCAAACAAGCCCTTTGTCCTGCTTGCCAAGGCTGGGGGGAGGGGGGGCAGGAGGAGGGGGGAAGGGTAGCCCAAAAACCAGCTGGGGGAAAAAAATCACTGCCCTTAGGCTGTCTGTCAATGCTGAGAAAGAGGGAGGGAGGGAGGGAGGGAGGGAAGGAAGGAAGGAAGGGAAGGAAGGAAAATATAAAAGAAAGAAGGGAGAGAGGGAAGGAGGGAAGGAGGGAAGGAGGAAAAAATAAAAGAAGCAAGGAAGGAAATCAAAGAAGGAAAGAAGGAAGAGAGGAAGGGAAGGAGGCAGGAGAGCCTACGACATCTGCTATCTGTCAGAAATGGTGTAGTCTCCTGCTTGAGCAGAGGGTTGGACTAGAAGACCTCAAAGGTCCCTTCCAACTCTTGTTATTCTGTTATTCTATTCATCTATTCTCCAAAGTCCCTGAGGGCAGGACAAGAAGCAATGGGTGGAAACTAATCAAGGAGAGAAGCAACTTAGAACTAAGGAGAAATTTCCTGACAGTTAGGACAATTAATCAGTGGAACAACTTGCCTCCAGAAGTTGTGAATGCCCCAACACTGGACATTTTTAGTAAGATGTTGGATAACTATTTGTCTGAAGTGGTGTAATGTGTCCTGCCTAGGCAGGGGGTTGGACTAGAAGACCTCCAAGGTCCCTTCTAACTCTGTTATTCTCTTTATTCTATTCTATTCCTTTCCTATTGTATTCATTCTTATTCTATTCTATTCTATTCTCTCATTTGCTTCCGTTGAGATTTGGCCAGCCAGGATGGAGCCAAATTGAAGAGAAACCCTGAATGGTGGTTTGTTTTTCCCCCTCCTCCTCCTCACAGTGGGCAATTACATCCAAGCCTTGGAGTGCACCAGGACGTATCTCCTCTTCCACCCAGACGATGAAGATGTCCTGGAGAATGAGGATTATTACAAAAGCCTCTTAGAAGGATCTCTTGATGTGGAGGCCGTCAAGCCCAGAGAGGTAAGCGGCTCGGACGTAACTTTGAGGATCCTTGGCCTTGGTGAGGGACAAGCCATCTTCTGCAGGGCTTACAGCGAGGCTGCGCTGAAAGAAGAGGGTCTTTGCAGTTCAAGGTTGAATTGTCAGGTCTCTCACCCAACTGGGGGACATCATCAGGGCTAGGAAGGAGAGGGGGGGTTGCCAGGAGGAGGAGGAGGAGGCCTGTGGGGTCCTGGGTGGTTTTCTTGCAGGCATTTCATGACCCAACTAGGGAACATCATCAGTGCTGGGAGGGAGGAGGAGGAGGAGGAGGAGGAGGAGGAAGAAGGAGGAGAAGGAGAAGGAGAAGAAGAGGAGGAGGGGAGGAGGAAGAGGAGGAGGAGGAGAAGAGGAGGAGGAGGAAGAAGGAGAAGGAGAAGGAGAAGAAGAAAGGGCCTATGGGGTCCTTGATGCTCTCTGAGTTTGGTGGTTTTCTTGAAGACATTTCATGAGCCAACTAGGGAACATCATCACAGCTGGGAGGGAGGAGGAGGAGGAGGAGGAGGGGAGGAGGAAGAGGAGAAGGAGAAGAGGAGGAGGAGGAGGAGGAAGAAGGAGAAGGAGAAGAAGAAAGAGCCTATGGTGTTCTTGATGCTCTCTGAGTTTGGTGGTTTTCTTGCAGACGTTTCATGACCCAACTAGGGAACATCATCAGTGCTGGGAGGGAGGAGGAGGAGGAGGAGGAGGAGGAGGAGGAGGAGGAGGAGGAGGAGGAGGAGGAGGAGGAGGAGGAGGAGGAGGAGGAGGAGGAGGAGGAGGAGGAGGAGGAGGAGGAGGAGGAAAAGGACTGCAGGGTCCTTGGTGCTCTCTGAGCTTGGTGGTTTTCTTGAAGACATTTCATGAGCCAACTAGATAATGCCACCAGTCTAGAGAGGAGGATGAGGACAGTGGGGTCCCTGGTGCTCTCTGACCCAACTAGGGAACATCATCAGGGCTAGAAGGGGGGGGGGTTGTCAGGAGAAGGAGGAGGGGGGGTATTGTGAGGCCTTTGATCCTCTCTGAGCTTGGTAGTTTTCTTGCAGACGTTTCATGACCCAACTAGGGAACATCATCAGTGCTGGGAGGGAGGAGGAGGAGGAGGAGGAGGAGGAGGAGGAGGAGGAGGAGGAGGAGGAGGAGGAGGAGGACTGTGGGGTCCTTGGTGCTCTCTCAGCTTGGTGGTCTTTTTACAGATGTTTCATGATCCAACCAGGGAACATCAATGGGGATACTGAGCACTGATGCTGTTATCTAGATGGGCCTTGAAACGTCTGCAAGAAGACCACCCAGCTCAGAGGGCGCCAAGGACCCCACAGATCACGGGGGTGAATACAGGGGGTCCTCAACTTAACGCCCACAACCAGGTTCCCCTCTTTTATACTTTTTCCAGGAAGCTGTGACCTTTCTCCGGAGGCACCGGCTGGAGGCACAGCTGCTGGAGGCTGGCGCAAAGATCCTGGGCTTCTCGTACACAGAACCGGTGAGAATGCGCTCAGATGAAGCCAAGAATCATAGCTTAGTCCTGGCCAAACCCAGGCTTGCTTGGAGGAGGGACATTTTGTTCAGCCACGAGTGCCGGTGGAGATCAGCTGAATCTGGGCTTAGGGGAGGGGTCTGGGCTTTAGGATTGGGGACTTCAACTCTTGTCTGGGGAACTTGGGGGGCCCATCTGGGTAAAGAGGTGCCTTTAGAAACCGTCAAGGTGTGAGGGCACCTTTGACCTTTTGGGGGCTTCAGGCCTGCCACGTTTCCTGCTGTGGGAAAGTGGGAGGGGGGATTATGCAGAGTGTGGACGATACGTAGCCATAACCACATTCTTTCTCAGGGAGTTAAGGTCATTTGGCCCTGAAGCTGCAAGGAGGTGCCTGATTGGGCCATGGGATGGGCAAGTGGGGGCTGGGCAGGGTCTCGGACTTTCATCTGGGTGGGGAACACCTGGAAGCTTTCAGATGCGGGTTCCCCCAGATGTGCCAAGATGACCTCTCTAATAAAACGGAGCTCAAGCCTCGGAGTCTTCTTTCATTGGTGTGTGTGTGTGTGTGTGTGTGTGTGTGTGTGTGTGTGTGTGTGTGTGTGTGTGTGTGTGTCTTACTTGGGCCCTGAGACTAAGCTCAGCTAGGATGGGGTTGGGTCCCTTCTCCTTCCAAGCTAGAGGCTGCCTCCAAGAGGTTACACAGCCCAGGGCTTTGCATGAGACGTGGCGCATGGTTTAAGCATTACAGGTTGTGTTTAATGTAGCATTTGCACCTCTTTAAGGGGGGTTTGTGGTTTAGTGGGAATTCAGTGAGTGGATTTTACAGCTGAATCTTGAGATAGAGTTGCAGGGAGACGTTTTTGGAGGAGATGGGTGGATGCATTGTGGGGAGGGTCCTTCCTCCTTTCCCTTCCCCTTCCCTCCTTCCTTCCTTTTTTCCTTCCTTCCTTCATTTGTTCCCTTCCTACCTACCTGCCTTCCTTTCCTTTTCCTTTCTTCCTTTCTTCTTCCTTCCTCCTTTTTTCTTTCTTTCTCTCTCCCTCTTCCTTTCTCCCTTCCTCCCTCTCTACTTTCTTTCTCTACCTCTCTCTCTTTCTTTCTTTTTTCTTTCTCTCCCTCCCTCTTCCTCTCTCCCTTCCTCCCCCTCTACTTTCTTTCTCTACTTTCTTTCTCTCTTTTTTCTTTCTCTCCCTCCCTCTTCCTCTCTCCCTTCCTCCCTCTCTACTTTCTTTCTCTACTTTCTTTCTCTCTTTTTTCTTTCTCTCCCTCCCTCTTCCTCTCTCCCTTCCTCCCTCTCTACTTTCTTTCTCTACTTTCTCTCTCTTTTTTCTTTCTCTCTCCCTCTTCCTCTCTCCCTTCCTCCCTCTCTACTTTCTTTCTCTACTTTCTTTCTCTCTTTTTTTTCTCTCCCTCCCTCTTCCTCTCTCCCTTCCTCCCTCTCTACTTTCTTTCTCTACTTTCTTTCTCTCTTCTTTCTTTCCCCCCCTCTTCCTTCTTTCCCTCCATCTCTTTCTTTCTTTCTCTACTTCTCTCTCTCTCTTTTCTCTTTCTTCCTCTCCCTCCCTCTCCTTTTCTTTCTTTCTCTTCTCTCTCTCTTTCTTTCTCCCACCTTAATTAACCAGCCTTCCTTCTTTCAGAACCACTGGAGTACTGCTGGGTCTCGGCAAGACAGCCAGAGGTAAGAAAGGAACACCTATGCCAGCTGAAGACTGTTTGGGGGTCTTGCGGGGGTGGGGCAGAAATTTCAAAGCTGTTCGTGAATACGTGAAAGAGGGTCACCATTGGCGCCAGGGGGGGTCTGCATGGCAGTGGGGGGGGTCTTCAAAGACCCCAAGAGCAAAACAGGGCGTCCTTCTCTTCTCTCTACCAGCAGCAGTCAAGATCTGGTTAAATTTTTATTGAGATTCTCCGTCGTCCAGGTCAGGGTTGTCCCAAAGGGGCTTTTTTTCAAGAGGAAAGTGGACTTTCTTTGTTTTTTCCTTTTGAAGAAGTTTCACTCCTCATCCAAGGAGCTTCTTCAGCTCTGATTTGGATGATGGGGAAGGGAAGGGTTGATACTCCTTGCAGACAAAGCTGGTCATTTGCATCCTTTGAGAGGGTCCTTGAGGCCACTTGGAGGTTTTATTTGTGTCCCCAGGAGGATCACCAAGGCATCATCACATACAGCCTGTCGTTTGGTTACAGGTGTTTTAACATCCATATTCTCGAATAACATTTACCATCACAGATTTTTCATCTAGTATAACTAAATACCTCGCTTTCATTGTACAGTATACGTTCAGTTACGATTAGTATTATTTTTTTCCCAATCAATCATAATTCCCTTACATTCTTGATTGTCTATTTGATAACAGTATACCTTTATATAATCCCCATGTGAAAGAATATATATATATTTTTTTAACCAACCATTTATATTTATATATCACTATTTTCCATTATACATAATTCCACCAATCAACTATCAGGTATGCTTATGTTCATTATTATCCTTGTACATCATACCTTCAAACAGAAATCTTATTCCTTCATTTTTCAACCAAATATTCTAAATAGTCGCTACATATATATATATATATATAGATAGATAGATAGATAGATAGATATGTATGTATTATATGTATTATATGTAAAAATCATATATATATATATATATATATATATATATAGATAGATAGATAGATAGATAGATAGATAGATAGATAGATAGAGATAGATAGATAGATAGATAGATAGATAGATAGATAGATAGATAGATATGTATGTATTATATGTATTATATGTAAAAATCTTATATATATATAGATAGATATAGATATAGATAGATAGATAGATAGATAGATAGATAGATAGATAGATAGATAGATATGTATGTATTATATGTAAAAATCTAATATATATATATATATATATATATATATATATATATATATATATATATATATATATATATATATATATATATATATATATATATATATATATATATTTTTACAACCTCTGGTAAGCCCCAATTATGGGAGGACGTTAACTGTTTCCATCATCTGTCAATCGGCTCGTCACAAGAGTCCATCACAACAAAAACCCAATATTTTTACTGTTGCCTTTGTTATATTTGTGTTTTTTTATTTGTGCTGATAAATAAATAAAGGGAGACTAGTATAGATCTATTTCAAACTATTTATGGCTAGCTGATGAGAGCTAAATAGCTTGAAATAGATCTATACTAGTCTCCCTTTATTTATTTATCAGCACAAATAAAAACACACACACACATATACATATACATATACATATACATATACATATACATATACATATACATATACATATACATATACATATACATATACATATACATATACATATACATATATATGTTATATTTATGCTGATAAATAAATAAAGGGAGACTAGTATAGATCTATTTCAAGCTATTTAGCTCTCATCAGCTAGCCATACCCAAGTTTTGGGGATCGAACCTGACTTTAAGTATACATACATACATACATACATACTAATTTTTAATTATTCCCTGATTAAAATTATTTATCAACAACAACATATCATTGTAATATGTTCTTAAGGTTATACATTATATCACCAATCCTCTATCAAGTTTACATAAGATCGTTGTTATCCTTATCCTTTGGGAATCTTAAGTTGGGCTTTGAGCCTCTTGTGGGAACTCAACCTGCCATTCCTGCTTTCTCCTCCGCAGGGATCCTTCCGGGCCGCAGGACCACCAAGCCAATGAGCCTGGGAATGACCCTCCTGAGCAGGATATGTCCAAAGTGGGGCACCCCCCGCAGGAAGGTAAGGCTCCACGGACGTTAAGAGGTCTGGAGGCTAAATCGTACCAAGAACGGTTGCAGGAATAGGGGTGTCTCCAACCCAGGGGTCCCCAAACTCAGCCATTTTAAGACTTGTGGACTTCAACTCCCAGAATCCCCCCCAGCTGGCTAGGGAATCCTGGGAGTTGAAGTCCATAAGTCTTCAAGGGGCCAAGGTTGGAGAGCCCTGTTTTAGGGGGGTCTCTCCTGCCACCCCACAACTCCTTAGCCGGCATGGAGGGCAGGAGTGGAAGGCCTGGAGGTCTGATTGAGATGGACCCAACTCCGTCCTCGGTTCGTTTTGAGAGCCGTGTCCCAAAAAAATCAACCTGCAGAGTGTAAACTTTGGAGACAAATTCTGGGCCCAGCCGAGGCCCCTGGAGCAGGAGTTCTTGGCTGGCTTCAGGGTGAAGGACAGGATGCTTTTCCCAGGCCCCTTTCGTGGAAACCCCCTTTCCACAGAGGCGTCCTTCTTTCTTTCTTCCCCTCCCGTGGGAAACATTCTTCTTCTTGGAAATATTTTATTATTTTGCGAGGGCAGAGAATTTGCCCACCAACTATTGCAAACCGATTCTTCTGGTGACCCATCTGGTTTGCTTGCCATCCAGCGAGGAGGAGGACTGTGGGGTCCTTGGTGCTCTCTCAGAGCTGGGTGGTTTTCCAAGGTCTAGATCGGCTAAAATAACCTTTCTTTCTTTCCTTCCTTCCTTCCTTCCTTCTTCCTTCCTTCCTTTCTTTCTTTCTTTCTTTTTCTCCATTATTCTATCCATCCCTCCATCCCTTTCCTTCCTTCCTTCCTCGCTCCCTTTTCCTTCCTTCCTTTTATCTTCCTTTTTCCTTCCTTCCTCCCTCCCTCCCAACCTTTTCCCACATTCCTTCCTCTTCCTCCCACCTGCCCTCCCCTTTCTCTTCCTTTTTCCTTCCTTCCTCACTCCCCCCCTTTTCTTTCCTTCCTCTCTCCCTCCCTCCCCCCTTATCCTTTACTTCCACCCCTCCCTCTCCTTTCCTCTCTCCTTCCTTCCTTTCCTTCCTTGCTCCCTCTCTTTCTCTTCCACTCCTTATCCCTCTTTCCCTCTTTCCCACTCTCCTTCCTTTCCTTCCCTCCCTCTCTCCTTCCTTCCTTCCCTCCCTGCCTAGGAGGCCCCCTTCTATTCAAGGAAGTCCAGCTTGTCTTCAATTCCCAGCAGCTGAACGGAACTCAGCGAGTCCTCCTGGATAATGTCATCTCGCCAAGCGAGTGCCAGGAGCTGGAGCACATCGCCAAAGTGAGTAACTGCCCCCTCGGTGGGTGCCAGAGCAGAGGGTACCTCTGAGTAGGGGGTCCAGTGGCCATTTGAGGCCCATGAGGGCTGCCTGGCCCGTCTCTGTGAGTAGAGGTGATCATGAAGCCTCTTGGAGAACCGAGTCCTTGAAGGTGCCACGCTGAGGGAGATGCCATCAATTGGATCAATAGTTCTCCAACATCTTCTTGAAAACCTCCAGTGATGGAGCACCCATAACCCCTTGTGGCCAGCTGTTCCTCTGGTTAATTGTCCTCCCTGTTAGGAAGTTTCTCCTTAGTTCCAGGTTGTTTCTCTCCTTGATTAGTTTCCATCTGTTGTTTCTGTTTGGAGAATAGGTGATTAAAGTAACAGAATAATAGAGTTGGAAGGGAGCTTGGAGGTCTTCTAGTCCAACCCCCTGCTCAGCCAGGAAACCCCTATACCATTTCAAATGGTCTCCCAATCTCTTCTTGAAAGCCTCCAGTGATGGAGCACTCGCAAGTTCTGGAGGCAACTTCTGTTCCACTGATTAATTGTTCTCACTGTCAGGAAATTTGTCCTTGGTTCTAAGTTGCTTCTCTCCTTGATTAGTTTCCACCCATTGCTTCTTGTTCTGCCCTCAGGTGCCTTGGAGAATAGTTTGACTCCCTCTTCTTTGTGGCAGCCCCTGAGATATTGGAAGATGCTATCCTGTCTCCCCTTGTCATCCTTTTCATTAAACTAGCCAGGCCCAGTTCCTGCAACCGTTCTTCATATGTTTTGGCCTCCAGAGCCCTAACCATTGGTCTTCTCCTGCAGAACATCCTCCTGGCTGGTGATGGCTACAGGGGGAAGACCTCTCCTCACACCCCGAATGAGAAGTTCGAAGGAGCCACCATCCTCAATGCTCTGAAGGTAAGAAGGTGTTGTGTCAAGCTGGGCCTGTCCTCCTGTGTGGAGGGAACATCTGGAGACCCCCCAAAGCTGGTTTAGATCAATTCCATCAGCAGCTCTTGAGACAATGGTGTGACTAACTCAGCAACTGCACTGATTCACCTGAAAGGTTCTGAAATGGGGCACAACTCACCTAACAACAGATATTTGGGGCTCAATTGTAGTTCTAGTCTTTACTCCAGTGTGAAAAATGGTCATAAATCCCTTTTCTTGGTGCTGTTGCAACTTTGAACATTTACTAAACGAATGGACGAAAGTCAAGGGAGAGGGAAAGAAAGAAAGAAAGAGAGAGAAATAAAGAAAGAGAGAGAGAGAAAGAGAGTGGGAGAGAGAGGGAAAGAAAGAAAGAGAGGGAGGGAAAGAGAGAAACAAAAAGAAAGAAAGAAAGAAAGAAAGAAAGGGAAAGAGAGAGAGAAAGAGAAAGAGAGAAGGAATGAAAGAGAAAGAGTGGGAGAGAGAGGGAAAGAAAGAAAGAAAGAGAGTGAAAGAGAGAGAAACAAAAAGAAAGAAAGAAAGAAAAAGAGAGAGAGAAAGAGAGGGAGGGAGGGAGAGCAGGAACAAAAGAAGGAGAAAGAGGAAAATAAAGAGAGAAAGAAAGAGAGAGAAAGAGAGTGGGAGAGAGAGGGAAAGAAAGAGAGAGAGGGAAAGAGAAAAACAAAAAGAAAGAAAGGGAAAGAGAGAAAGAGAGGGAGGGAGCAGGAACAAAAGAGGGAGAAAGAGAGAAAGAGAGAGAGAGAGAGAGAGAGAGAGAGAGAGAGAGAGGATATTTTTTTCCTTCTTCCCTTTCCCTGCAGTTGGGCTATGAGGGACGGATCCCTTTGAGTAGCGCCCGCCTCTTCTACGACGTCAGTGAGAAAGCCCGGAGGATCGTGGAGTCCTACTTCAGGCTGAATTCCACCCTCTACTTCTCTTACACCCACCTGGTCTGCCGCACGGCCCTCTCAGGTAAGGCTGGAGGGGAGGAGGGGAGGAGGGGGCTCTCCAACCTCTGGACTTCAACTCCCAGAATCCCCCAGAGCCAGCCCTGCCTCTTTTCCCTCCTCCCATCTCTGAGAGCGGAGGGGTTGCAGAGAAAGGGACGACAAGGGAGGGAGCAGATCAAAGGGGGACCCACCCCCAAAAGAATGCGTTCCTGGCAGGGGATTCTGGGAGCTGGTCTTCAAGTGGCTGGGCTTGGAGACCCCTGGGGTAAAGGAATTGGGGAAGGGTCTTAGAGGAGGGCAGGAGGTGGGTAAGGAGAAGGGGGCCTTGAGGGGTGGGTTAGCAAGGCGCGTGGGGCCCCCGCGAGGCCTTCAGTGCTTGGTCCCTTCAGGTCAGCAGGAACGGAGGGATGATCTCAGCCACCCCATCCACGCAGACAATTGTCTCCTGGACCCCGAGGCCAATGCCTGCTGGAAGGAGCCCCCAGCCTACACCTTCCGAGACTACAGGTGGGTGGGTGGGTCGCTCGTGACCCTGAAGGTAAGAAGGGGCTTCGGGGGCTCTTCCCCAAGACCAGGTAGAGGAATCTTGAGCAGGGGGTTCGGCTAAAAGACCTCCAAGGTCCCTTCCAACTCTGTTGTTCTGTTGTTTCTTCCTTCCTTCTTCTCATTCCCATCTCTCTCCTTCCTTCCTTCACTCCCATCCTTCCCTTTCTCCCTCCCTCCCTTTCCTTTTCTTTCTTTTCCCTTCCTTCCTCCTCTTCCCCTGCCTTCCTTCTTCCCCCTCTTTCCTCCCTTCTTTCCCTCCCTCTCCTTTCCTTCCTTCCTCCTTCTTTCCCCTTCCTTTCCTTCTTCCTCCTCCCACTCCTTCCTTCCTTCTTTCCCTCCTTCCTTCCTTTCTTCTTTCCTTCTTTTCCTCCCTTCCCCTTCCTTCCCCTTCCTTCCTTCCTTCTTTCCCTCTCTCCTTCCTTCCTTCTTTCCTTTTTTCCCTCCCTTCCCCTTCCTTCCTTCTTTCCTTCCCTCCCTCTCCTTTCCTTCCTTCCTCCTCCCCTTCCTTCCCTTCCCCTTCCTTCCTCCCACTCTTTCCTTCCTTCTTTCCCTCCCTCCCTCTCCTTTCCTTCCTTCCCCTTCCTTTCCTTCTTCCTCCTCCCCTCCTTCCTTCCTTCTTTCCCTCCATCCCTTTCCCTTCCTTCCTTCTCTCCCTCCCTCCTTCCATTCTTCTTTCCCTCCCTTCCTTTCTTCTCTCCTTCTTTCCCTCCCTTCCCCTTCCTTCCCTTTCCTTCCTTCTCTCCCTCCCTCCTTCCTTCCTTCTTTCCCTCCTTCCCTTCCACTTCCTTCCTGATGGTTTTTAGGAAGAAAGAGCTGTTTGTCTGGAGTTATATAGAGGCTGGACTAGAAGACCTCCAAGGTCCCTCCCAACAGCCTTATTCGGTCATTCTGTCTGCCTTCAAGGGCCAATACCCTTCCAGGTGGCTCTACTGAAGGGAAGGCGGAAGGACCACTAGGCTCTCCAGCCGTGGGGCCTCCACCCCAGTGGGCAACGCAGCCCCCTCTACGCACGTCCCACCCCTCGGAATCCTCCCAGCCCACCCCTGGGGGCCTCCTTCCCCTCCCCTTGGCAGCTGCCCCTCTCCCCTCCGGCTGGGCGGAAGGCCTCGTCCCGCCGTCTCTGCTGACGTTGGCGGCCCCTCGCAGGAGGAAGAGGAGGCCCCCCAGGTGGCTTCCAGCTTCACCTGTTGGGTGGACACCTGCTCCAAAGTCCCCTCCCCCTCCTTTTGCAGTGCTCTCCTCTACATGAACAGCGACTTTGAAGGCGGGGAGTTCATTTTCACGGAGATGGATGCCAAGACAGTCACGGTGAGTAGATACCTGGGCAGGTAAGGGGCTCTTCGCTTAGCGACCGTTCAAAGTTACAACGGCAGTGAAAAAAAATGGCTCCTGACCACTGTTCACACTTAACGACCGTCGCAGGTCACGTGATCAGGATCCAGGGGCCTGGCCGCAGTCGTGTCTTGGGGGAATGGGGGCGTTTCATGGGGTTTCCACTTTTGCAGCCTCTGGATGAGCAAAGCCCCTGGGGAAAACCAGATTCACTTAACGACCGTCACTAACAACTGTAGTGATTTGCTTAACAGCGGTGGCAAGGAAGGTCCTGATGTGGGGGCCAAGCTCTCTTAACCGCTGTCCAAATTTGGGGCTCAATTAATGGCCGTAAGTCAAGGACTACCTGCCTGCGACAGGCAAGAAGAGGTTGGCTGGCTGCTCCGTTTGGCCCCCACCGACCTGAGCGCCTCCCTCCCTCCCTCCCTCCCTCCTTCCAGGCCTCCATCCAACCCAGATGTGGGCGAATGGTCAGCTTCTCCTCTGGCGCAGAAAACCCCCATGGCGTCAAGGCTGTCACCAGAGGCCAGCGATGTGCCGTCGCTCTGTGGTTCACCCTCAACCCCCTTTACCGCGAACTGGTGAGTCTGGCCTGGCCACAGTCTGAGTCCAAGGGAGGGAGGGGAGGGAGGAGGGAGGGAGGGAGGGAGGGAGGGAGGGAGGAAGGAAGGAAGGAAGGAAGGAAGGAAGGAAGGAAGGAAGGAAGGAAAAGAATGAAGAAACTGAAGGAGAGAGAGAGGAAGAGAGCAGGAGGAAGGAAGGACATGGAAGAAGGAAGGAAGAGAGGAAAAGAGGAGGGAGAGAAAAGGAAAGGGAGGAAGGGAAAGGAATGGAAAGGAAGGAATTGAAGGAGAGAGAGAAAGGAAGAGAATAAGAGGAAGGGAAGGGAGAAACTGAAGGAGAGAAAGGAAGAGAACAGGAGGGAAGGAGGAATAAGGAAGGAAAGGGAAGGAAGGAATTGAAGGAGAGAGAGAAAGGAAGAGAACAAGAGGAAGGAAGGGAAGGGAGAAACTGAAGGAGAGAAAGGAAGAGAGAAGGAGGGAAGGAGGAATAAGGAAGGAAAGGGAAGGAAGGAACTGAAGGAGAGAGAGAGGAAGAGAGCAGGAGGAAGGAAGGACATGGAAGAAGGAAGGAAGAGAGGAAAAGAGGAGGGAGAGAAAAGGAAAGGGAGGAAGGGAAAGGAAAGGGGAGGAAGGAATTGAAGGAGAGAGAGAAAGGAAGAAAACAAGAGGAAGCAAGGAAGAAAGGAACTGAAGGAGAGAGAGGAAGAGAGAAGGAGGGAGGGAAGGAGGAATAAGGAAGGAAAGGGAAGGAAGGAATTGAAGGAGAGAGAGAAAGGAAGAGAACAAGAGGAAGGAAGGGAAGGGAGAAACTGAAGGAGAGAAAGGAAAAGAGAAGGAGGGAAGGAGGAATAAGGAAGGAAAGGGAAGGAACTGAAGGAGAGAGAGATTAATAGAGCAGGAGGAAGGAAGGACATGGCAGAAGGAAGGAAGAGAGGAAAAAAGGAGGGAGAGAAAAGGAAAGGGAAGAAGGGAAAGGAAAGGGGAGGAAGGAATTGAAGGAGAGAGAGAAAGGAAGAGAACAAGAGGAAGGAAGGGAAGGAAGAAACTGAAGGAGAGAGAGGAAGAGAGCAGGAGGGAGGGAGGGAGGAATAAGGAAGGAAAGGGAAGGAAGGAATTGAAGGAGAGAGAGAAAGGAAGAAAACAAGAGGAAGCAAGGAAGGAAGGAACTGAAGGAGAGAGAGGAAGAGAGCAGGAGGGAGGAATAAGGAAGGAAAGGGAGGAAGGAATTGAAGGAGAGAGAGAAAGGAAGAGAACAAGAGGAAGGGAAGGGAGAAACTGAAAGAGAGAAAGGAAGAGAGAAGGAGGGAAGGAGGAATAAGGAAGGAAAGGGAAGGAACTGAAGGAGAGAGAGATTAATAGAGCAGGAGGAAGGAAGGACATGGAAGAAGGAAGGAAGAGAGGGAAAGAGGAGGGAGAGAAAAGGAAAGGGAGGAAGGGAAAGGAAAGGGAACGAAGGAATTGAAGGAGAGAGAGAAAGGAAGAAAACAAGAGGAAGCAAGGAAGAAAGGAACTGAAGGAGAGAGAGGAAGAGAGAAGGAGGGAGGGAAGGAGGAATAAGGAAGGAAAGGGAAGGAAGGAATTGAAGGAGAGAGAGAAAGGAAGAGAACAAGAGGAAGGAAGGGAAGGGAGAAACTGAAGGAGAGAAAGGAAAAGAGAAGGAGGGAAGGAGGAATAAGGAAGGAAAGGGAAGGAACTGAAGGAGAGAGAGATTAATAGAGCAGGAGGAAGGAAGGACATGGCAGAAGGAAGGAAGAGAGGAAAAAAGGAGGGAGAGAAAAGGAAAGGGAAGAAGGGAAAGGAAAGGGGAGGAAGGAATTGAAGGAGAGAGAGAAAGGAAGAGAACAAGAGGAAGGAAGGGAAGGAAGAAACTGAAGGAGAGAGAGGAAGAGAGCAGGAGGGAGGGAGGGAGGAATAAGGAAGGAAAGGGAAGGAAGGAATTGAAGGAGAGAGAGAAAGGAAGAAAACAAGAGGAAGCAAGGAAGGAAGGAACTGAAGGAGAGAGAGGAAGAGAGCAGGAGGGAGGAATAAGGAAGGAAAGGGGAGGAAGGAATTGAAGGAGAGAGAGAAAGGAAGAGAACAAGAGGAAGGGAAGGGAGAAACTGAAAGAGAGAAAGGAAGAGAGAAGGAGGGAAGGAGGAATAAGGAAGGAAAGGGAAGGAACTGAAGGAGAGAGAGATTAATAGAGCAGGAGGAAGGAAGGACATGGAAGAAGGAAGGAAGAGAGGGAAAGAGGAGGGAGAGAAAAGGAAAGGGAGGAAGGGAAAGGAAAGGGAACGAAGGAATTGAAGGGAGAGAGAAAGGAAGAAAACAAGAGGAAGCAAGGAAGGAAGGAACTGAAGGAGAGAGAGGAAGAGAGCAGGAGGGAGGGAGGAAGAAGGAAGGAAAGGGGAGGGAGGAATTGAAGGAGAGAGAGAAAAGGAAGAGAAGAAGAAGGGAAGGGAAGGAAGAAACTGAAGGAGAGAGAGGAAGAGAGCAGGAGGCAGGGAGGAAGGACGGACATGGGAGAAGGAAAGAAGGAGAGGAAAGGGAGGAAGGAAGGAAACACCGAAGGAGGATGGAGGAGAGAGAGAGTGGGAAGGAAGGAGGGAAAGAAGGAGAGGAGGAGAGAAGGTTGATGGAAGCCCAGAATCTGGCGTCCGTGAGCTCCTTTGCAGGCCAACCTCTTTCCTTTCCAGTCAAGAGTTTTTGGCCTCCAGTGAAGAGACCCTGAGGGTCTTCTGTTTGTCTGAAAAGACCCCCCCCCAAAAAAAAGCTGCTTCCCACTTTCTCTCCCAACTACAACACGGGACTATTACTTGTAGAAGAGCGCCCCCAAGTGGCTAAAAACAACCCACCAAGCACACCGGTGGGAAAATGGAGCTGGTGTCTCCATGCCCTTGAGATGCAGAAGTTTGGCTGACTTCCTTCTCACACCGAAGCTCCATTTGATGCTACCATTATATTATAAGGACACCCTCATTGCGTAATTATTAATTAGGAAGCTACTATTCCCAGGGTCGGCCCAAAACACCCAACGCCTGTCTGTCACCCTCTAAAGCAGTGTTTCTCAACCTTGGCAACTTGAAGATGTCCGGACTTCAACTCCCAGAATTCCCCAGCAACAGACTTGAACAATTCAGTGTCTAGGACAGTGTTTCTCAACCTTGGCAACTTGAAGATGTCCGGACTTCAACTCCCAGAATTCCCCAGCAACAGACTTGAACAATTCAGTGTCTAGGACAGTGTTTCTCAACCTTGGCAACTTGAAGATGTCCGGACTTCAACTCCCAGAATCCCCCAGCCAGCGAATGCTGGCTGGGGAATTCTGGGAGTTGAAGTCCGGACATCTTCAAGTTGCCAAGGTTGAGAAACACTGCTCTAAAGCTTTGGGGACTTGGAAGAAGAGGGATAAAAGCGGAGATCTGCCTCCGGTTGTCCCAAAAGGGCCTTTTTTTCAAGAGGCAGCTGGGATTTCTGTTTTTTTCTACGAAGACGTTTCGCTTCTCATCCAAGAAGCTTCTTCTGCTCTGACTGGGGAACTTTCTGACAGTGAGGATAATCAATCCATGGAACAGAAGTTGCCTTGGTGAGGCCCCACTTGGAATATCTGCAACCAATTTTGGTCGCTACGATGTAGAAAAGATGTGGAGACTCTGGAAAGAGTGGAGAGAAGAGCAAGAAAGAGGATGAGGGGACTGGAGGCTAAAACATATGAAGAACGGTTGCAGGAACTGGAAATGTCTAGTTGAATGAAAAGAAGGACTAAGGGAGACATGATAGCATCTTCCAATATCTCAGGGGTTGCCCCAAAGAAGAGGGAGTCAAGCTATTCTCCAAAGTACTTCAAGGCAGGACAAGAAGCAATGGGTGGAAACTAATCAAAGAGAGAAGCAACTTAGAACTGAGGAGAAACTTCCTGGCAGTTAGAATAATTAACCAGTGGAACAGAAGTTGCCTCCAGAAGTTGTGAATGCCCCAACACTGGAAGTCTTTAAGAAGATGCTGGATAGCCATTTGTCTGAAACGGTATAGGGTCTCCTGCTTGGGCAGGGGGTTGGACTAGATGACCTCCAAGGTCCCTTCCATCTCTGCTATTCTCTATTCAGTGGAACGGAAGCTGCCTTCAGAGGTTGTGGGAGCTTCATCCCTGGAGGCTTTCAAGAAGAGACTGGGATGCCCATCTGTCAGAAGTGGTGTAGGGTCTCCTGCTTGGGTGGGGGGATGGACTAGATGACCTACGAGGTCCCTTCCAACTCTGCTAATCTGTTATACTCTGTTCAATTCCCCCCCCCCATTTTTTTTATTATTGTAAGCTGCCTAGACAGTGAATTTTTTTTTAAAACAAATAATAATAATTTCCAGATCGGATGAGAGTCGGAACCTTTTGAGAACCGGGTTGGGGGAATGGGACGGGGGCTGTCCTTCCCCCTTGGGTCAGCGTTGACCCCCTTGTCCTTTCTCTTTGTCCTTCAGGAGCGAATCCATGCCGACGAGATCATCGCCCTGTTAGACCACCAGCGCTTCGGTCCCACCGACCTGGACATCCTCAACCCCAAGGATGAGCTATGAGCCACGCGAAGCACTCTCCGACCCCCAAATATTTATTTAATAATATTGGTTGTAAATCTTATGAGAAGCCTTTCTATTTTTGTACAGAGCCTTGGTAATAATTTAAATAACGGGGGGGGGGGGTGAAATGGGGCAGGGTTTATCTCCTCTTCCTGCGATGAAGTTCTCCAGAACTTTCTGGAGTTTGCTAATCTGTCCTTTGTCTCCGCCGGGAACTCCCTCCAGAAGCTGTGGCTGCTACATCACTGGAGGGTTTGAAGAAGAGATGAACGTGAATGAATGAGCCAGAAGAGACCTTGGAGGTCTTCTAGTCCAGCCCTCATCTTAAGCAGGACAACCTATACCAGTCATTCCCAAACTTGGCAACTTTAAGACTTGTGGACTTCAACTCCAGAATTCTCCAGCCAGCAGAGCTGGCTGGAGAATTCTGGGAGTTGAAGTCCACAAGTCTTAAAGTTGCCAAGTTTGGGAACCACTGACCTATACCATTTCAGGTATTTTGCCTGGACTCTTCTTAAGAACCTCCAAGGATGGAGCACCTGCAACTCCTGGAAGCAAGTTGTTCCACTGGTTAATTTTCCTTACGGTTAGGAACTTTCTCCTTAATTCCAAGTTGCTTCTCTCCTTGATTAGTTTCCAAAGGTTGGACAGCCATTTGTCCGGAAGGATGCAGAGAGCCGAGGTGGCGCAGTGGTTAGAGTGCAGCACTGCAGGCCACTTCAGCTGACTGCTATCTGCAGTTCGGTGGTTCTAATCTCAGCGGCTCAGGGTTGACTCAGCCTTCCATCCTTCCGAGGTGGGTGAAATGAGGAGCCGGATTGTTGTTGGGGGAGATATGCTGACTCTGTAAACCGCTTAGAGAGGGCTGAAAGCCCTGTGAAGCGGTAGATAAGTCTATTGCTATTGCTTTCTTTTTTGTAAGCCGCCCGGAGTCCTTCGGGATTGGGCGGCATATAAATATATTTAATAGATAGATAGATAGATAGATAGATAGATAGATAGATAGATAGATAGATAGATGATAGATAGATAGATAGATAGATAGATAGATAGATAGATAGACAGACAGACAGACAGACAGACAGACAAACAAACAAACAAATAAATAAATAAAGTCATTGAGAGAAGCAACATGGAATTAAGGAGGAAAGTCCGAAAAGTGAGGACAATTAACCAGTGGAACAACTTGCCACCAGAAGGTGTGGGGGGGCTCCATTACTGGAGGCTTTTAAGAAGAGGCTGGACCGCCACTTGTCTGGAATGGTCTCTCCTGCTTGAGCAGCGGCTTGGACTAGAAGAAAAATAAGAACGTGTGGGCACTCACACGTTGCATGCCCATCACCTTGTGCCCAATTCTAACAATGCTGCCCTTTCATACCAACGGCTAAGTTTATAAACCAGTCTTCCTCAAACTTGGACACTTTAAGACGCACGGGCTTCAAGTCCCAGAATTCTGGGAGTTGAAGTCCACAAGTCTTAAAGTTGCCAAGTTTGGGAACCACTGACCTATACCATTTCAGGTATTTTGCCTGGACTCTTCTTAAGAACCTCCAAGGATGGAGCACCTGCAACTCCTGGAAGCAAGTTGTTCCACTGGTTAATTTTCCTTACCTTACGGTTAGGAACTTTCTCCTTAATTCCAAGTTGCTTCTCTCCTTGATTAGTTTCCAAAGGTTGGACAGCCATTTGTCCGGAAGGATGCAGAGAGCCGAGGTGGCGCAGTGGTTAGAGTGCAGCACTGCAGGCCACTTCAGCTGACTGCTATCTGCAGTTCGGTGGTTCTAATCTCAGCGGCTCAGGGTTGACTCAGCCTTCCATCCTTCCGAGGTGGGTGAAATGAGGAGCCGGATTGTTGTTGGGGGAGATATGCTGACTCTGTAAACCGCTTAGAGAGGGCTGAAAGCCCTGTGAAGCGGTAGATAAGTCTATTGCTATTGCTTTCTTTTTTGTAAGCCGCCCGGAGGTCCTTCGGGATTGGGCGGCATATAAATATATTTAATAGATAGATAGATAGATAGATAGATAGATAGATAGATAGATAGATAGATAGATGATAGATAGATAGATAGATAGATAGATAGATAGATAGATAGATAGACAGACAGACAGACAGACAGACAGACAGACAGACAAACAAATAAATAAATAAAGTCATTGAGAGAAGCAACATGGAATTAAGGAGGAAAGTCCGAAAAGTGAGGACAATTAACCAGTGGAACAACTTGCCACCAGAAGGTGTGGGGGGCTCCATTTACTGGAGGCTTTTAAGAAGAGGCTGGACCGCCACTTGTCTGGAATGGTCTCTCCTGCTTGAGCAGCGGCTTGGACTAGAAGAAAAATAAGAACGTGTGGGCACTCACACGTTGCATGCCCATCACCTTGTGCCCAATTCTAACAATGCTGCCCTTTCATACCAACGGCTAAGTTTATAAACCAGTCTTCCTCAAACTTGGACACTTTAAGACGCACGGGCTTCAAGTCCCAGAATTCTGGGAGTTGAAGTCCACAAGTCTTAAAGTTGCCAAGTTTGGGAACCACTGACCTATACCATTTCAGGTATTTTGCCTGGACTCTTCTTAAGAACCTCCAAGGATGGAGCACCTGCAACTCCTGGAAGCAAGTTGTTCCACTGGTTAATTTTCCTTACGGTTAGGAACTTTCTCCTTAATTCCAAGTTGCTTCTCTCCTTGATTAGTTTCCAAAGGTTGGACAGCCATTTGTCCGGAAGGATGCAGAGAGCCGAGGTGGCGCAGTGGTTAGAGTGCAGCACTGCAGGCCACTTCAGCTGACTGCTATCTGCAGTTCGGTGGTTCTAATCTCAGCGGCTCAGGGTTGACTCAGCCTTCCATCCTTCCGAGGTGGGTGAAATGAGGAGCCGGATTGTTGTTGGGGGAGATATGCTGACTCTGTAAACCGCTTAGAGAGGGCTGAAAGCCCTGTGAAGCGGTAGATAAGTCTATTGCTATTGCTTTCTTTTTTGTAAGCCGCCCGGAGTCCTTCGGGATTGGGCGGCATATAAATATATTTAATAGATAGATAGATAGATAGATAGATAGATAGATAGATAGATAGATAGATAGATAGATAGATAGATAGATAGATAGATGATAGATAGATAGATAGATAGATAGATAGATAGATAGATAGACAGACAGACAGACAGACAGACAGACAAACAAACAAACAAATAAATAAATAAAGTCATTGAGAGAAGCAACATGGAATTAAGGAGGAAAGTCCGAAAAGTGAGGACAATTAACCAGTGGAACAACTTGCCACCAGAAGGTGTGGGGGGGCTCCATTACTGGAGGCTTTTAAGAAGAGGCTGGACCGCCACTTGTCTGGAATGGTCTCTCCTGCTTGAGCAGCGGCTTGGACTAGAAGAAAAATAAGAACGTGTGGGCACTCACACGTTGCATGCCCATCACCTTGTGCCCAATTCTAACAATGCTGCCCTTTCATACCAACGGCTAAGTTTATAAACCAGTCTTCCTCAAACTTGGACACTTTAAGACGCACGGGCTTCAAGTCCCAGAATTCTGGGAGTCGAAGTCCGTACATCTTAAAGATGTGCCAGAGTTAAGAAACGCTGTCTAGGACAGGGGCCTCCAATCTTGGCAACTTTAAGAGTTGTGGACTTCAACTCCCACAATCCTCAGCCACTGTCTTAAAGTTGCCAAATTGGAGACCTTTGGTCTAAGAACATAAAATGATGGAGGAGGAGGAGGAGGAGGAGGAGGAGGAGGAGGAGGAGGAGGAGGAGGAGGAGGATAAATGTGGGCTCCTTGGTGTTCTCTGAGCTTTCTTGTTTCCTTGCAGATGTTTCATGACCCAACTAGGGAACATCATCCGTGCTGGAAGGGAGTGAGGTTGAGTTAGCAATAGTAGCAATAGTTAGGCTTATATACCGCTTCCTAGGGCTTTCAGCCCTCTCTAAGCGGTTTACAGAGTCAGCATATTGCCCCCAACAATCCGATAGATAGATAGATAGATAGATAGATAGATAGATAGATAGATAGATAGATGATAGATAGATAGATAGATAGATAGATAGATAGATAGACAGACAGACAGACAGACAGACAGACAGACAGACAGACAAACAAATAAATAAATAAAGTCATTGAGAGAAGCAACATGGAATTAAGGAGGAAAGTCCGAAAAGTGAGGACAATTAACCAGTGGAACAACTTGCCACCAGAAGGTGTGGGGGGGCTCCATTACTGGAGGCTTTTAAGAAGAGGCTGGACCGCCACTTGTCTGGAATGGTCTCTCCTGCTTGAGCAGCGGCTTGGACTAGAAGAAAAATAAGAACGTGTGGGCACTCACACGTTGCATGCCCATCACCTTGTGCCCAATTCTAACAATGCTGCCCTTTCATACCAACGGCTAAGTTTATAAACCAGTCTTCCTCAAACTTGGACACTTTAAGACGCACGGGCTTCAAGTCCCAGAATTCTGGGAGTTGAAGTCCACAAGTCTTAAAGTTGCCAAGTTTGGGAACCACTGACCTATACCATTTCAGGTATTTTGCCTGGACTCTTCTTAAGAACCTCCAAGGATGGAGCACCTGCAACTCCTGGAAGCAAGTTGTTCCACTGGTTAATTTTCCTTACGGTTAGGAACTTTCTCCTTAATTCCAAGTTGCTTCTCTCCTTGATTAGTTTCCAAAGGTTGGACAGCCATTTGTCCGGAAGGATGCAGAGAGCCGAGGTGGCGCAGTGGTTAGAGTGCAGCACTGCAGGCCACTTCAGCTGACTGCTATCTGCAGTTCGGTGGTTCTAATCTCAGCGGCTCAGGGTTGACTCAGCCTTCCATCCTTCCGAGGTGGGTGAAATGAGGAGCCGGATTGTTGTTGGGGGAGATATGCTGACTCTGTAAACCGCTTAGAGAGGGCTGAAAGCCCTGTGAAGCGGTAGATAAGTCTATTGCTATTGCTTTCTTTTTTGTAAGCCGCCCGGAGTCCTTCGGGGATTGGGCGGCATATAAATATATTTAATAGATAGATAGATAGATAAGATAGATAGATAGATAGATAGATAGATAGATAGATAGATAGATGATAGATAGATAGATAGATAGATAGATAGATAGATAGATAGATAGATAGACAGACAGACAGACAGACAGACAGACAAACAAACAAACAAATAAATAAATAAAGTCATTGAGAGAAGCAACATGGAATTAAGGAGGAAAGTCCGAAAAGTGAGGACAATTAACCAGTGGAACAACTTGCCACCAGAAGGTGTGGGGGGGCTCCATTACTGGAGGCTTTTAAGAAGAGGCTGGACCGCCACTTGTCTGGAATGGTCTCTCCTGCTTGAGCAGCGGCTTGGACTAGAAGAAAAATAAGAACGTGTGGGCACTCACACGTTGCATGCCCATCACCTTGTGCCCAATTCTAACAATGCTGCCCTTTCATACCAACGGCTAAGTTTATAAACCAGTCTTCCTCAAACTTGGACACTTTAAGACGCACGGGCTTCAAGTCCCAGAATTCTGGGAGTCGAAGTCCGTACATCTTAAAGATGTGCCAGAGTTAAGAAACGCTGTCTAGGACAGGGGCCTCCAATCTTGGCAACTTTAAGAGTTGTGGACTTCAACTCCCACAATTCCTCAGCCACTGTCTTAAAGTTGCCAAATTGGAGACCTTTGGTCTAAGAACATAAAATGATGGAGGAGGAGGAGGAGGAGGAGGAGGAGGAGGAGGAGGAGGAGGAGGAGGATAAATGTGGGCTCCTTGGTGTTCTCTGAGCTTTCTTGTTTCCTTGCAGATGTTTCATGACCCAACTAGGGAACATCATCCGTGCTGGAAGGGAGTGAGGTTGAGTTAGCAATAGTAGCAATAGTTAGGCTTATATACCGCTTCCTAGGGCTTTCAGCCCTCTCTAAGCGGTTTACAGAGTCAGCATATTGCCCCCAACAATCCGATAGATAGATAGATAGATAGATAGATAGATAGATAGATAGATAGATGATAGATAGATAGATAGATAGATAGATAGATAGATAGATAGATAGATAGATAGATAGCAATAGCAATAGCAGTTAGACTTATATACCGCTTCCTAGGGCTTTCAGCCCTCTCTAAGCGGTTTACAGAGTCAGCATATCGCCCCCAACAACAGTCCGGGTCCTCATTTTACCACCTCGGAAGGATGGAAGGCTGAGTCAAACCTTGAGCCTGGTGGGATTTGAACAGCCAAACTGCTGAACTGCAGTCAGCTGAAATAGCCTGCAGTGCTGCATTTAACCACTGCGCCACCTCGGTGTCAGCACCTCTCCATTTAATAATTAGGAAAGAAAAACCCTGAGACTCCATACGTGGAAAATCAAATGTACTTTTACTAATTAAAAATGGTTAAAGAGCGGTTGCATAGCGAAGTCTGATTAATTAGGCGCGAAAGCAGTTGATATATAGAATAGCCCATTCCACACCCCCTGGCATCATAGGCCTAGTCCAATCATAAGTCCTTCAAGTGTCAGGTGTGAGATAACTTCAAAAGGCATCACGAAGATGGAATGTCGAGGCCGTTGGTCCAGGCGGGAAACACCCACGCATGCGTAGTCTGACCATCCAGAGAACTCCAGAACATTCCTCCAGCACATCAAGTAACCCCACCCAAATACCATGCCCTCCCTCCCCGTTTCATGGCAGCTGAAGCAACAGCAAAGCAGAAGCTGACACAAGGACCAAACCCCACTCCTGATGATGTTCCCCAGTTGGGTCTCCAAGAAAGCCACCCAGCTCAGGCATCCCACATTTCCTGCACTCCTGATTAAGATTCCTCCTCCTTGCTCCTCTCTCTCTACGCTGAACCAACCTCGGATGTAAATCTGCTGGAAAATCCACGTTCTTGATTTTCGGTTTTTTCCTGCCAGCTTTTGAAAAGAGAAGAAGAGTGGGCTGAAAGAAGGGCAGCTCTGTAAATCTTTTTAAATGAATAAAATAAAGTGGACTCGGGCCAATGAGAGAGCATCCATCCACAGCAACATCGCGTGGAAGGAAACGGAGGGGAATTGGACCACCAAATTGTGTCTGAGCCCAGGAGGGATAAATTAAACTCAGAAAAACCAACCGGTCTCTTGTGTTTTTCTTCTTCCCTGTGTTATGTTCCCCTCTTGCTTCTTATCCAATCAGTGCAGGTGACCCTCCATTTACAACCATTTAGAATAATAACTTTAGGGTCACTTTCAACCTTGGCAACTTGAAGATGTCCGGACTTCAACTCCCAGAATTCCCCAGCCAGCATTCGCTGGCTGGGGAATTCTGGGAGTTGAAGTCCGGACATCTTCAAGTTGCCAAGGTTAAGAAACACTGTCCTATTGTATTAAATAGTCATTACATCAGTTCCTCTTGTCATCAACACCCAAAAAAATAAAAACCCATTATTAGCTCTTCTGCTCTCCATACACCTCTTTCTTCTACCTCTCTCCTACCTCCCATCATCCTTTTCTGCTCTACTTCCCCTTCCTTTCTCCTTCTCCTCTCTCTTCGTTCCACTCCTCCTTATCCTCCTCATCTTCCCCCTTGCCCTCTCTCCTATCCCTCTCTTCCTGTCTTTCTTCTCTCCTCTGTTTCCCACTCTTCCTCTCATTGGTGTATTTCAGCTTCTGAGCAAACTCCATTCTATGTTGATGGTATTTATGCTTCCATATCAATATACTCAACATATTAGATCTTCTGCTCTCCATACACCTCTTTCTTCTACCTCTCTCCTACCTCCTTCCTTCCCTCCATCATCCTTTCCTGCTCTACTTCCCCTCCCTTTCTCCTTCTCCTCTCTCTTCATTCCACTCCTCCTTATCCTCCTCATCTTCCCCCTCACCCACTCTCCTATCCCTCTCTTCCTATCTTTCTTCTCTCCTCTGTTTCCCACTCTTCCTCTCATTCACTTGGTGTATTTCAGCTTCTGAGCAAACTCCATTCT
The DNA here is from genome assembly GCF_051295495.1 of Thamnophis sirtalis. Taxonomy (NCBI): domain Eukaryota; kingdom Metazoa; phylum Chordata; class Lepidosauria; order Squamata; family Natricidae; genus Thamnophis; species Thamnophis sirtalis. Next base: position 1,409,533 of record NW_028261391.1, read on the forward strand.
ATGTTGATGGTATTTATGCTTCCATATCAATATACTTAACCTATCTTGGTTTTAAAGAAAAAATAGAGAAGACGGTATACATGTGCAATCATATTACTTTAAAATCTAACACCCCTCGTCAAGTCTAATATACATCCCTCCCTCCCCCCTCCCCCCCCAGCCCTCCCCCCCCCCCAGCTTCCCCCCCCCCCCGACTTCCCAGAGCCCATACACGGTATAAATCTTTAACAAAAACCGTCTAGAATATATTTGAAAAAAGAATAGAAAATTGATAACATCTTTGAATTGAACTTAGCTCCTCCTTGCTAGGCTAACTTTTAAACAATTTATATCGTTCCTGATCTTAATCGTAAGCTATCTGGAATTTCTTAGTCCCGTATTTATTTTGTATATAATCGATCCAACTTTATGGTCACTTTGAAGGTGTGCTAATCGGCATACATTAAAGTGAAATTTCGTTGCACGCGGCTCTCAAAGGGACACTGATTTATCCCCATTTTTCACACTTACGACGGTTGCAGCATCCCCAGGGGGGCTGTGATCAAAATTTAGGCTTGTATTGATGGTGGTTGTGGTGGCTGAGCCGAGGTGGCGCAGTGGTTAAATGCAGCACTGCAGGCTACTTCAGCTGACTGTAGTTCTGCAGTTCGGCTGTTCAAATCTCACCGGCTCAGGGTTGACTCAGCCCTTCCATCCTTCCGAGGTGGGTAAAATGAGGACCCGGATTGTTGTTGGGGGCAATATGCTGACTCTGTAAACCGCTTAGAGAGGGCTGAAAGCCCCATGAAGCGGTATATAAGTCTAACTGCTATTGCTATATTGCTATTGCTATTGTCCCCTGAGGTCATATGATTCCCCTTTTGCAACCTTCTGACTGGCGAAGCCAAGGAGGGGAGCCGGATTCACTTAACGACCGTGTTACTAACTGAACCACTGCACTGATTCGCTTAACACTGTGGCAAGAAAGGTCGTAAAATAGGAGAAAACTCACTCAAGAAAGGTCCCACTTAGCAACGGAAAGTAGCTGTTTATCGTCCCGTCTAGCAATAGAAAATGTTGCTAAATGGGTCCGTGGTCATAAGTTGAGGACTGCCTGTACTTACCCCGTGCTTTTTCCGATCCAGACATCCCCCCCACAGACTCTGGGCTGCAGTTTGGGGTGTAGTGGGGACGAGCCCTTCAACCTGCCTTAGTGTCACCGTTCCGACCGATGCCTTAATTAAATCAGGAGCCTTGAGCCAAGTTTCAAAAGAAATCCAGTTCTTTATTAGGAGCTTCATGTCGGCAACAACCAAGTGAAGCCGGCTCTGACCTCACTTAATTCACGCCCCGACTCTGACCCTGTTTCCCCCCCCCAAGGTGTGTCATCAGTCACATTCCCCAACGGAAGCAATTTCGAGGGTTGTACAAGTCACTCCCTCCGGCCACTGTGGGTCTCCCTGGAGATGACCTTGATGTGCCGGTTGGAATGTGCTTTGTTTTGACTGAAATGCCAGTGATTTGCCGCAGCTGCGAGGCTCAGTTTTCCCCATCCCTCTGCTCAGGGGTGGGTTCCCACCAGTGTATCTGCCGGTTCAAATCGTGCATGCACAGAACAATTTACTGCGAACTGTGTACGCGTGCACAGCTAAAAGACATGCTGGCAAAGGCAGTGGCGACTAAGGGAATTGGTTCTGGGGTGTGGCCAGCCTGGGTCACTGCCGGTTCTGTGACCCAGGCCTAATTACCACTACCAGTTTGCCCGAACTGGTGCGTACCAGTAGCAACCCATCTCTGCCTATGGCAACTCGAGAGCAGGTCAGGGTTGCTTCGCGAATTGACATTTACAGTTACCGTATTTTTCAGAGTATAAGACACTCCCCCCCCTCAAAAAAAGGGTGGAAATTTGGGTGCATCTTATACTCTGAATATAGTTCTGCCTACCCCCCAGTCCCACCCTTCGGCCTCCGTGCATCATGTTTTAGACCCGTTCCAGGCTGCAAGGATTGCAACAGACCATCACCTCCTCTGTGGCGTGCATTTTTGGCCTCTGTGCCTCGCATTTTCAGCATCTGAAAGCTCCGGTTTGAGACCCTTCAAGGCCGCAGGGATCGCCAGAGCACATCGCCGCCGATCACCACCTCCGCCTATCGTGTTCTCGCCCTTCACACACTCCGTTTTTGGACTCTGCATGTCACGTTTTCGGGCAGTGATCATCAGCGATATGCTGTGGAGATCCCCGCACCCTTCAGCGGATCTCAAACGGAGCATTTGGAGGCTGAAAGTGCGAGGTGTGGGGGCCAAAATGGCAACCCGGAACAGCTGCTGCCTTGTCTGACCGTTTCCTGCTTTACTCACTGGGGCTCCAGCCGACAATCAGCTGTGTTTTTGAAGCGTCGGATCAGCCCCACCACGGCATGTGGGAGCAAAGCGCTCACAACCAGCGAATCGATGTGCTGAAGCTAAGCAGGCGGTTTGAAAAGGACGCTCGCCCGATAAACACCGTGGGATGCTGGTTGGCAGAGGCAGAATTGTTTAAAAAACTTATTTTCCTCCCCAAAAGCTAAGGTGCGTCTTATACTGTGGAGCGTCTTATACTCCAAAAAATACGGTAATCGAACCAGCCCCAAAAGGGTCCTTCGGTGCTTGGGGTGCATTTTCCCTCCAGTCACCAGCAGGTGGCGCTCTTTCTATGTCTTTTCTTTTTTGTTCTCTATACACAATTACATTTACTATTATTCCCATAGTTATTATTCTTTTTTTTTACATTTGTTGTTCTTATACATTTGTCATTCCATTCACAGGGTTAGCATATACCGTATGGTTGCTTTATTTACCATCCCTTCTGCCTGTTTTGACACCACCTTCTTTTCTCTTTCTTTTCTCCCTCCCTTCTCTGCTTCCTTCCTCTCTCCTTCCCCTTCCTTCTTCCCTTACCTCTCTCCTATTCCTACTCTTCCCCTTCCTACCCTCTCTCCTTCTCTTTCTCTCCCTTCCACCCTCCTTAACCTCTTCCTTCTTTCCTCCTCTCCTTCCCCATCCTTCTTCCCTTCCCTTCCTCCTACTCCTCCTTCCTCCTTCCCTTCCTACCCTATCTCTTTCTCTTTCTCTCCTTCCTTTTTCCTCTCCTTCCCCTTCCTTTGTCCCTTACCTCTCCTCTCCTCCTCTGTTCCTCTTCCCCTTCCCACCCTCTCTCCTTCTCTCCTTCTCCTTCCATCTTCCTCTCCTCACCTCTATCTCCTCACCTCTATCTTCCTTCCCTCCTTTTCCTCTCCTCTCCTCCTCTTTCTTCTTCTTTTTCTATTGTTGTAGGTCCTTTCTTTTCTCCCTCCCTCGCTTCTATACTTCCTTCCTTCCTCCTCTCCTTTCCTTTGTCCCTTACCTCTCCCCTACTCCTCTGTTCCTCTTCCCCTTCCTACCCTCTCTCCTTCTCTCCTTCTCCCTTCCATCTTCCTCTCCTTACCTCTATCTTCCTTCCTTCCTTTTCCTCTCCTCTCCTGCTCTCTTCCTTTCTTTTTCTATTGTAGCCGCCTCTTCCAGCTCTTGATTTTTATTTTCTTGGGGTGGTATTTCTGCAACCCCAAAATAGTTAAATATCATTTCTTGTCGCCTTTCCTTCTCAAATCTATCCTGATTGTGTTTTCTCCTATTTTTGTATCTGACTTTTGAATATATATACTGTTCTTTCTCTATAGGTTCCTTCTGCAGGGAGGAGGTGACGGGAGGGTGCGGGGGGGGAACGTTTGCTTCATCTGGATGGCATCGGGGGTCCACCTGGCGAAGGGAGCCCCCTCCCCGCCCACCCCCCAGGCGGAGTGGCCCCTCCCTGGGCCCTGCAGCTCCAGGATGGGGGAAGCAACCATCTTCGGGGTTGGGAAAACCTGTGAGCGTCCCGCCAGGGCCCCTCCCCGCCACGCCTTGCCAGGATGAAAGATTTATTTACAATGCGTGGCTTTGCGATGGAAGACAACGGATTATTAAATCTATCCCTGGGAGGTAGACTCCCCAGCGCTGCAGGAATCCAGTTTTATCCCACACGCCGCCCCGCCCTGGGCAGGGTGGGACCCAGAGGGATTGGGCAACTGGAGCAGCGCCCAGCTACTGGGAAAGGAGCACGTTGGGGGAAGGCTGGGGAAAAGCCAGTTGCCTTTAGCCCAAAGGGAAGGGAAATTGGGGGCGGGGGGAGAGGATCTGGGGAGCAAGGCAGCTGGGCAGCTGGTTTTTTTGGAGGGCGGCACCTATGGGGAGCTTCTCCAGAGGTTCTCAGGCCCGAAATGCCAGCTGGAGAAGTTCAGGTCTGTAGCCAGAGGAAGTCAGCTTGTCTTGAACGCTTGCACTAGCAATAGCAATAGCAGTTAGACTTAATATACCGCTTCCTAGGGCTTTCAGCCCTCTCTAAGCGGTTTACAGAGTCAGCATATCGCCCCCAACAACAATCCGGGTCCTCATTTTACCCACCTTGGAAGGATGGAAGGCTGAGTCAACCCTGAGCCGGTGAGATTTGAACAGCCGAACTGCAGAACTGCAGTCAGCTGAAGTGGCCTGCAGTGCTGCATTTAACCACTGCGCCACCTCGGCACTTCCCCAGTTCCGGCCACAACTTGGGTCTGGGGATGCCCCCTCTCTTTGGGCAAGTCTTTGTAGGCCTTTGCTGAGGAAGGGGGCTTAGTAGCTCAGGATTGAACTGGTGGGGGGGGGGTCCTTGGTGCTCTCTGAGCTCGGAGGTTTTCTTGCGGACGTCTCATGACCCAACTAGGTCACAACATCAGTGCTAGAAGGGAGAGGGGTTTGTGGAGAGGAGGAGGAGGAGGAAGAGGAGGTGAAAAGAAGGAGCAAGGCGAGAGGAGGAGGAAGAGGAAGAGGAGGAGGAGGACTGTGGGGTCCTTGGTGCTCTCTGAGATTGTGGTTTCCTTGCAGATGTTTCATAACCCAACTAGGGAACCTCTTCAGCAAATAAGCAGGGATTAACACCAGACAAACAATCAAGCAGAAAACAATACCCGTATCAAGGAAATGCCAAGGGGGGGGACTACACTCTTGCCAACCCTGACAGGGGAAGCTGCTGTATATAAACAAAGAACAAACCCCACTCCCTTCTAGCACTGATTATGTCAGTGTTTCTCAACCTTGTCAACTTGAAGATGTCTGGACTTCAACTCCCAGAATTCCCCAGCCAGCGAATGCTGGCTGGGGGATTCTGGGAGTTGAAGTCCAGACATCTTCAAGTTGACAAGGTTGAGAAACACTGGATTATGTTACCTAGCTGGGTCATGAAACGTCTGCAAGAAAACCACCAGGTTCAAAGACCACCAAGGACCCCACAGGCCCTTTCTTCTTCTTCTTCTTCTTCTCCTCCTCCTTCCCTTCTCCTCCTCTCTGAGAATGCCACTCCCTTCTAGCACTGATTATGTTACCTAGCTGGGTCATGAAACGTCTACAAGAAAACCACCAGGCTCAGAGACCACCAAGGACCCCACAGGCCCTTTCTTCTTCTTCTTCTTCTTCTTCTTCTTCTTCTTCTTCTTCTTCTTCTTCTTCTTTCTTCTTCTTCTTCTTCTTCTTCTTCTTCCTTCTTCTCCTTCTCCTTCTCCTTCTCCTTCTCCTTCTCCTCTCCTCCTCCTCCCACAACCCCCCCTCCTTTCTAGCCCTGCTGATATTATGTCGTTTGGCAATGAAGGTCTGCATGGAAACAGCCCAGTTCAGAGGGCACCAAGCAGCCCCATAAAAATGGTTTGATTAACCCCCCCCCCAAAGTCCGCAGGGTCCTTCCACCCTTCCCTCTTTCCTTGACCTCTGCAGGTCCCTGCCACAAGGGTTTTGCACACCATCACTGCCCACCCCAAACCTCAGCTCTTCCTTGCCCATTTCCGTTGGGCGGCCGAGCCAGGTGGATGCAAGGATTCGCGGAGGAAAAATATGATTTTTGGTGGGTGGATCAGATCCTGACTTGTTGCCAAGGGAAACCCGTCCGATCACTTCATCAAAGGAGTCGCAAGCTCCTTTTCTAACCTTTCCAGCTTGGTGAGAAAATGCTTTCTCCTGGAACGGTCTTCTCCAGAGGAGGCCGAGTCCTCCTCACGCAACTAGAATGACGAGGTGGATCTTCGGGTCTCCTGCTGAAGGGCAACCTGCCTTCCACCCAGTGGTGGGTTTCCAAAAATGTTTGGAACCTCTTCTGTAGGTGTGGCCTGCTTTCGGGTCCACTGGTGGAACCTCTTCTAACCGGTTCGGTAGATTTTGACGAACCGGTTCTCTTGAACCAGTGCGAACCGGTAGGAACCCACCTCTGCTTCCACCCCACCTTTGGTCCCAGAGTTGGTTGGGATCTTGGAGGTACTGCAGGCCACTTCAGCTGACTGCTATCTGCAGTTCAGCGGTTCGAATCTCACCGGCTCAGGGTTGACTCAGCCTTCCGTCCTTCCGAGGTGGGTAAAATGAGGACCCGGATTGTTGTTGGGGGCGATATGCTGATTCTGTAAACCGCTTAGAGAGGGCTGCAAAGCCCTATGAAGCGGTATATAAGTCTAACTGCTATTGCTATTGCTATTGCAGGCCTGACAGCCTCAACATCTTTTTTAAAAATCGTGGTGACCCAAAACGGACACAATACTCCAAGCGTGGTCCCACCGAAGCCTTATAGAGCAGTATCAACTCTTCACCTGATCTCAATTCTATCCCTTTTGATATTTGGCATCCCTCAAGATTTCCCCAGAAGTCCTTATCTGGATCTCATCTTGGTTCCAGAGAACTCGTAGGAGGCACATGGGTTGCCCTTCCTGATGGCGGACCTGTGAATGTAGAAAAGTGTTTTCCCCCCCTGCCCATTTCCCCCCTCTGCCTCCTTCCCTTCTGCCCTGGGCAGAGCAAGAGGGGGAGGAGAGCATCCCTGGCAAAGGGTTGCCCTCCTGAGTGCCAACTCTGGGGTTTTCTTTGTCCCGAGTCACAGATGAATCTGGGTGCCGGCTGGGCAGAGGCCCACGCTTCCCCTTCTCTTCTGGATGGAGTTGGCCTCAGCCGAGGTCCTCATTTTGGGCGTGAAGGAGGGCAGGGCGGGGGCTGCGTGCGGTTGGCCCGTCTGCCTTTGTTTCTCTGGCATCGTTCCAGAGATGGCAAGCGGCTGAGGGGGGGGGAGGGCAATGGTGCCAAGCTGATCTGCAGCGGCTGAGGGTGCCCGGCTGGTTTTCGCTTTGTTAGGTTGCTCCAAATGATGAAAAAGGAAAGGCCCCAAAAGATGTTTCTGGAGTAGCTACTACAGGGATGGCTAACCTTCTCTGCAGTGAGTGCCCGAAGTGCAAGTGTGTGCCAGAACCCTCAAAAAGCAATGTTCATGCGGCTCTTGTGCATGCTCCCCACCCCGCGCATATGCATGCAGCCCCCCACATGTGCCCTGCCCATTCGCACATTCACGCATGGTCCCCCCACACTTGCCCCTCCCCTCCCACATGCATGCACCCCCCTGCATGCATACCAACTACCCCCCCCCCCGTGCATGTGTGGAAAAGACCCATCAACAGGTGACCAGCGGAGGCATGCACTCATCCATGGTGGAGTTGAGTGAGGGCGACTGTTCCCATGCCCAGAGAGAGGGCCTTGTGTGCCACCTGTGGCCATCGGTTCACCATCCCACAGCTTCTCTTTCTCTCCCCCCCTTTCTCTCTCTTCCTCTATCATCTGTCTGTCTGTCTGTCTGTCTGTCTGTCTGTCTGTCTGTCTCTTTCAACTATCTATCTATCTATCTATCTATCTATCTATCTATCTATCTATCTATCTATCTATCTCTTTCAACTATCTATCTCTTTCATCTATCTATCTATCTATCTATCTCTTTCAACTATCTATCTCTTTCATCTATCTATCTATCTATCTATCTATCTATCTCTTTCAACTATCTATCTCTTTCATCTATCTATCTATCTATCTATCTATCTATCTATCTATCTATCTATCTATCTATCTATCTATCTATCTATCATCTTTCTGTGTGTGTGTGATAATGATCTATATCATTATCATCTATCTATCTATCTATCATTATCATCTATCTATCTATCATCTATCTATCTATCTCTATCATCTATCTATCTATCTATCTATCTATCTATCTATCTATCTATCTATCTATCTATCTATCTATCTATCTATCTATCATCATCATCATCATCTTTCTGTGTGTGTGTGTCTATCTATCATCTCTCTCTGTGTGGGTCTATCTATCTGACTAATATACATCTATCATCTATTATTTATATTATCAATCTATCTATCTATCAATCTATCTATCTATCTATCTATCTATCTATCTCTTTCAACTATCTATCTCTTTCATCTATCTATCTATCATCTTTTATCTATCTATCATCTCTCTCTGTGTGTGTGTCTGTCTGCCTATCCATCTATCCATCCATCCATCCATCCATCCATCCATCCATCCATCCATCCATCCATCCATCCATCCATCTATCTATCTATCTATCTATCTATCATCTATCATCTCTCTCTGTGTGTGTCTATCTATCTGTCTAATATACATCTATCATCTATTATTTATATTATCAATCTATCAATCTATCTATCATCTCTCTCTCTCTCTCTCTCGTCTATGAATCATCTCTGACAATGAATACAATATTGTGACACTGAATAAGTGACTTCTACCCAGTTCTTCCACGTCAACTCGCCAAGCTTGAAAAACATGGCATGAAAGTGACTAGGGGATTCTGGGAGTGGGTCCAGAGTCCATGAAAGGGGCCACCGTTCCATCCCCCTGCTTTAAAGTCTGACTTTCAGCTTTCTTAGCCCCGGAAGTCTCCTGTCAGCGGATTTATTTGTTAAACCAAATTCTGAAAGACAGTTGAAAAGCATACTACGTATTTATATCCACTCTTCCTTCCAAAACAGAATAACAGAATTGGGGGTCTTCTAGTCCAGCCCCCTGTTCGGGCAGGAGGACCTCTACCATGACAGACAAGGGGCTGTCCAACATCTTCTTAAAAACCTCCAGTGACGGAGCACCCACAACCTCTGGTGGCCAGCTGTTCCACTGGTCGATGGTTCTTTTAGGAAATTCCTCCTTAATTCCAGGTTGCTTCTCTCCTTGATGAGTCTCCATCTGTTCCTTCTTCTCCCACCTTCTGGTGTTTGGGAGAATAATTTGACCCCCTATTCTTGGGGATGGCCCTTTTCAGAGGATCCCAACATGTGGAAGACGAGCCGAGGTGGCTCAGTGGTTAAATGCAGCACTGCAGGCCACTTCAGCTGACTGCAGTTCTGCAGTTCGGCGGTTCAAATCTCACCGGCTCAAAGGTTGACTCAGCCTTCCATCCTTCCGAGGTGGGTGAAATGAGGACCCGGATTGTTGTTGGGGGCGATATATGCTGACTCTGTAAACTGCTTAGGGAGGGCTGAAAGCTCTATGAAGCGGTATATATGTCTAACTGCTATTGCTATTCCTTCCTTCTCCCCTATCCCTCCCTCCTTTTCCTTCCTTCCTTCCTTCTCCCTCTATCTCTCTCTCCATCCTTTTCCTTCCTTCCTTCCTTCCTTCCTTCCTTCAAGGTTGACTCAGCCTTCCATCCTTCCGAGGTGGGTAAAATGAGGACCCGGATTGTTGTTGGGGGCGATATGCTGACTCTGTAAACCGCTTAGAGAGGGCTGAAAGCCCTATGAAGCGGTATATAAGTTTAACTGCTATTGCTATTGCTATTGAAAGCTCTCCGTGCAAAAACCTGCCACACCTGATTGATCACGTGGGCACCACCTGAGACCTCTTGGCAACCAACATCTTCCTTGGCAACAATGCCAATATTGGGACATCAACCAGCCCGAAGCTGTGCAAGACCTCAGAACCTGCTCATCGTGCATAATTACCAGGGGTGGGGAAAGAGGAGCTTCTGGAGAAGAGCGGGTGGGGGGGAGAGAGAGAGAGAGAGGTGTTGTTTTGATTTGGAGCAGGAATTGGGCCACTGGTGTCTCCGAGCTGTTGAGTCCTGGCAGGGCACCCAGTTGAGGAGAACGATTGGCACCTGCCAACTGCAGTTCCCTTGGGGGTGGGGGCGCGATCCCAGCAGACAGAAGGTGGGGGGGGCTGTTTTTGAGCTCCTTTAAATTACTCAGTTTGCCCCTCCAGCAAAACCGCTGTGTCTTAATCAGGCATATCTCTGGATGGGATGAGGTCAGATCAGTTCGCGATATGAGGTTTTTTTGGGGGGGGTCTGTGTCACACACCCCAGCTCCCCCCCCCCGGCAAAGGAAGGGCGCCGGCTCCCCCTCCTGCACGCAATTCTGATTTCCACGCTTCAGCACAATCCTTGGGTGTTGAGTCACAATTGCTATAGGGGACAAGAGTCCTTGGCATTCCCCATCCAGTTTTTGTGTTGACTCAAATAGGGGCTTCTTGGAGAATGGAAGCTTTTTGGGGGGGTCTCAGAAGGGTCCGTTGCGGTCCACACATCTCAAAGAGGTGAAGGTTGAGGAAAGCGGCTCCTGGATGAGGGAGAGTGGACATCTCCACCAGCGGCCACTTCTTGAGTGAAAATTGACCAGTGGAATGCCTTCCCTTAAAGGTTGTGCGTCCTCCATCACTGGAGGTTTTAAAGAAGAAATTGGAAAGCCATTTGTCTGAAATGGTATACAGGGTCTTCTGCTTGAGCAGCGGGATGGACTAGAAGACCTCCAAGGTCCCTCCCAACTCTGTTCTTCTGTAATCCCAGAGCAATTAATCAGAGGAACGGCTTCCTTCCAGAGGTTGTGAGTTCTCCCATCACTGGAGGTTTTTAAGAAGAGACTTGACAAATATTTTTTCTGGAATGGTAGGGGGTCTTCCTGCTTGAGGAAGGGGTTGGACTAGAAAATCTCTGATCTCCCTTCTTACTCTGTTATAATGTAGAATAGAGTAGTGTAGAGTAGAATAGAGTAACGTGGAGTGGAGTGGAGTGGAGTGGGAGAGGATAGGAAGGATAGGAAGAATAGAACAGAACAGAACAGAGAATGGAATGGAATGGAATAGAGTAGGAATGAGGTGAAAGGGACCTTGGAGGTCTTCTAGTCCAGCCCCCTGCTCAAGCAGGAGACCCTTTCCCATTTCAGACGAGTGACTGTCCAGTCTCTTCTTAAAAACACCCACTGATGGAGCTCCCACAATTTCTTGTGGCAAGCCGTTCCACTGGTTAATTGCTCTTACTGTTAGGAAGTTTCTCCTTAATTCCAGGCTATTTCTCTCCTTGATTAGTTTCCAACTATTGTTTCTTGTCCTGCCCTCTGGTGCTTGGGGTTGGGCTAGAAGACCTCCAAGGTCCCTTCCATCTCTGGGTGGAAACTAATCAAGGAGAGAAGCAACTTGGAACTACTAAGCTGGAATTTCCTGACAGTGAGGACAAGTGAGAGGTTTTAAAGAAGATGTTGGATATCCATTTGTCTGAAGTGGTGTAGGGTTTCCTGACTAAGCACGGGGTTGGACTAGAGGACCTCCAAGGTCCCTTCCAACTCTGCTATTGTATTGTATTGTATTGTATTGTAATGTATTATATCCTATCCTATCCTATCCATTATTCTATTCTATTCTATACATTATTCTATTCTATCCATTATTCTATTCTATTCTATCCATTATTCTATTCTATTCTATCCATTATTCTATTCTATTCTATCCATTATTCTATTCTATTCTATCCATTATTCTATTCTATTCTATCCATTATTCTATTCTATTCTATCCAGTCCAACCCAATCCATTATCCTATCCTATCCTATTGAATCAATTATCCTATCCTTATTCTATTCTATCCTATTCAATCCAATCCAACCCAATCCATTATCCTATCCTATCCTATCCTATCCTATCCTAACCTATCCTTGTCCTCATCCTATCCTTATTCTTCTTAGGGTTTCCTGCCTAAGCAGGGGGTTGGACTAGAGGACCTCCAAGGTCCCTTCCAACTCTGTTATTGAAATTCAAACGTAGTTTTATGTGCAATAAACTGCTTGCTCCTCTCCCTTCAAGGCTGCCTAATTTCTGACTGGGGAGTCTATTTCTCACAATCCGCAGCTCCTTCTTGTGTCATCGTCACCCCACCCCATTTTCTCCCCATTAGTGCAACACTTTGGGGTGTGTCCCTTCGTTCTTTTGCAAGCGGCTCCCACTCTCCTCTCAGCAGACACATCTGTCTTGTCCTCCTCTTCTTTCTATTCCTGGCTCTCCTTTCGCTGGCCTTTCACTTTCCTTTTCTCCCTGGGGGAAGGAAGTTGTGGGAGCCACTTACAGGGAAGTCCTCGACGTACGTCCACAATGGAGCCCAACGTTTTTGCTGCTAAGCGAGACAGAAGTGGATTTCCCCCCCCCATTTTACGATCTTTCCTGCCACCCTTGTTAAGTGAATCACGGCGGTCGTTAAGTCGGTAACATGGTTGCTAAGCGAATCGGGCTGCCCCATTGACCTTGCTAGTCAGGAGGTCGTAGAAGGGGATCGCGTGACCCCCCTGGGGACACCGCAACCCGTCATAAATACGAGTCAGTTTGCCAAGCATCTGAATTTGGATCCCTTGAATTTGGATGCCATAAGAATCGTTAAGCGTAAAAAAATGGTCGTAAGTTACTTTTTTCAGTGACGCCGTGACTATCTGTAGTCCAGCGGGGGGGGGGGGCAAAAGAAATCAGGAATAATATGGTAGCATCTTTCTCAACCAATGCTGTTTATTCCACAAATTAAACTTTTTAAACTTAATTTTAACTTAATTTAAATTGTGCCAAACGCCTGTGCATCTCATTCATCTGTTCGAAGCTTTTCCTTTTGAACGAAACAGGTTGGTTATTTTAAAAGTTCTACTGTCCTGTTGAGGCCAGTGGAGCTGGAAGCAGATTCGGACAATGAGAAGGTTGGGGAGGAACCTGGGCCAGTCCTGGAGTCTGGGGGAGGCTCTGAGGAGGGCTCTGTGTCGGAGGCAGAGAGGGGGCCAGGGCCGTCTGACAGTTATCAGCTGCCTTCAGAGTCGGGACATCAGTGAGGCAGAAGAACAGCTGGAGCCTGTTCCCAGTGTGCGCGTGCGCAGAGTGGCCAGACGAAGGGAAGAGCTAAAGAACAGGGGTCGACTTGGGAGTAAGGCCACAGGTGGACGGTGAATGGGCCCCTCCCAGAGGGAATAAGAGGAGCGAAAGGGGAGTGGAGTTTTGCAGGAAACAATTTCGCTAGATTTGTTTCAGGAGTGTGACGATCTGTCCGTGAGCCTCAGAGACTCTGTGCCAAGCCTTTCCTTGCACAGCGAGGTGGCGCAGTGGTTAGGGTGCAGTACTGAGGGCCACTACAGCTGACTGTTATCTGCAGTTCGGCGGTTCTAATCTCACCGGCTCAAGGTTGACTCAGCCTTCCATCCTTCCGAGGTGGGTGAAATGAGGACCCAGACTGTGGGGGACAATATGCTGACTCTGTAAACTGCTTAGAGAGGGCTGAAAGCCCTATGAAGCGGTATATAAGTCTAACTGCTATTGCTATTGCTATTTGGACAATATTTGCATGGCAGCTTTCCAAGATAGATAAGGTCTGTGGTCCTAAATACTCCTTTGAAAGGCTGTTTGCCAGGCCTTGGCTGAAGGTGAAGGAGAGGAATTCACATTCGTTTAAATAAAAGGGGTTTTGCCGGGACTCTGCTTCATACTTTTTGGGGAAGCCTAGATCAGAACAGGTCCCCGTTCTGATTTCCCCCCCTCCCTTTCCTTCCTCCCATAGCCATCTTTTTTTGATAAAGTTGCTACCGAAAATCTATTTGCCCTAATGGTTTCTTGGGCCTTCTCACCAGCTTTGAATTCTTGGCTTAATTCTCTCCGCCTTTCACCATAACCAACCAAACCAGAATCAGGAATGGTTTTTCCTTTGTTGTGTTCACATACCTGGAGATTTATGCCTAAGCCTTCTTTTGCAAAGCAACCCACGCCTTTTTCCTCGCCCAAGAATCTTCAAAGAGATTCTCCGATTCTGATGAGATCTCTGGGGTGTGTTTTGTGTCGTCCCACCGCCCCCCCCCCCACTGTGCTATTTCATTTTATTCTTATCCACCCATCCAGGTCATCCGCCAGAATCAACCTTCCCCTGGGCTGCATCCCTTCGGAAGGGATTCCAGAAATGCTCTTCCTTGTCTTCGGTTTGTGTCAGGCGCAAAAGACCCCCTCTCTGTCCCCAAGGGAATGGACAATCCAACTGACCGATGGGTAGCCGCTTGATAGGAGTAAGAGAAGGGTTGGCGGGATTCAAGGGAAGTTGGATTTCAGTTTTCTAGCTTGTGTCTATGTAGGGTTTCCAGGCAGATTCCTCTTTTGACTCCATCACAAGGTTCTACCACCGCTTCTCTTACACTTCTCATTCTTCTTGTTCCCCATCTCTTCCTTCCTTCCTCTCATTCTCCATCTCCTTCCTTCCTCTTCTTCTTTCCTTTCTTCCTTTCATTCCCCATCTTGTCAGGTGCAATCTCCTTCCATCGTTCCTCCCTCCCTTTGCCTCATTCCTCCCTCCCTCCTTCCTCTCCCTCCTTCCTTCCACCCTCCCTCCATTTTTCTTCCTTTTTCCTTCCTTCCTCATTCCCCATCCCTTCCTTCCTCTCATATCCCATTTCCTTCCTCATCTTCTTTCTCTTCCTTTTTCTCATCCTCATCTCCCTCCTTCCTTTTTTTCTTCTCTTCCTTTTTTCTCATCATCTCCTTGCTTCCTCCTCTCCTCCTTCCTCTATCCCTTCCTCCTTCCTTCCACCCTCCCTCCATTTTTTCTTCCTTTTTGCTTCCTTCCTTTCTCATTCCCCATCTCCTTCCTTCCTCTCATTTCCCATTTCCTTCCTCATCCTCTTTCTCTTCCTTTTTTCTCATCCTCATTACCTTCCTTCCTTCCTTTCCCTTCTCTTCCTTTTTTCTAATCCTCACCTTCTTCCTTCCCCTTCTCCTCTTCCTTTTTTCTAATCCTCATCTCCTTCCCTCTTTCCCTCCCTCCCATTCCTCATCCCCTTGCTTCCTCCCTCCTTCCTATCTCCTTCCTCTCCTTCCCACCTTGTCAGGTGCAAAAGTTCCAGGCCCACATCAGAAGGTGGAATTAAACTGATTTACGGCTGAAAGCCGATGCACAGAAAACCTCTGAACGAATGCTCAGCCCCTGCTGGGAGAAGGCTCCCCACAGAATCCAAGGGAGGTTGTAGGTTAGGCCGCTTGTGGCTACGTGGAGATTCTAGGCTGATTCCCCTTTTGACTCCACCACCCCTGGTCCTGCCACTCTTTCCCCTGCAGTTTGCACGGACACATTAACCGGCCTCCACATTGTGCCTGGTCTGTATGGTGAACCCAGCTGGTTTGCAGCCGAGTATCCAAAAGGCCCCCAACTAGACGAGGTCTAAAAATCACGAAGGAACCAAGGCGTTGCTTGCAGCATGTGGGCACCGCCTGGGGCAAGCAGGCATCACAAGGCACCTTCCACTGAGCGCGCACGGAGCCCATTGTTCCCTGCGCCTGTGAAGTCCTGGCAGCGGTGATGTTGCCCGTCAGCTCTTCTGAGCCCTTGCGCTGAAAGCCAAGCCT
Organism: Thamnophis sirtalis; assembly: GCF_051295495.1. NCBI lineage: Eukaryota > Metazoa > Chordata > Lepidosauria > Squamata > Natricidae > Thamnophis > Thamnophis sirtalis. Next base: position 1,425,056 of record NW_028261391.1, read on the forward strand.
TGTGCCTGGCACACCCTGGGCGTTGCCAACCCAAGAGAAGATTTCCAGCAGCCTTTATTACTTAGATGGCACTGCTGGAGGCTGAGTTAACTCCCTCCCCGCCTTTAGTGAGTTCCCACCGCTCAGCGGGGTCCCTTCAGGCCACTGGTTGTTCCACGGGAAGGCTGGTGGTTGGCTGGTTCTTTGCCAAGGGATGCCAGCCTGAAGACCAAAGCATGGAGCTGAAACGGTGGTTGGCTGGAGGACAGAAAAGCTCAAAATAATCTGCCTTTGCCCGCAGGGCAGCCAGAAGAGGCAACCCTGTGAAGGAGAAGGGCGTGCCAGGAGTTGGTTCTGGGTAAACAAGGACTCCCGGCGGGCTAAATGGGGGTGAAGAGGCAACTTGTAAATGTCCTCCACTGATAACGTGGATCCTGTGGGTAGGGTTGGACTAGAAGACCTCCAAGGTTCCTTCCGGCCCCGTGATTCCGTTATTTTGGCAGGGGGTTGGACTAGAAGACCTCCAAGGTCCCTTCCGGCCCCGTGATTCCGTATCTTGGGCAGGGGGTTGGACTAGAAGACCTCCAAGGTCCTTCCGGCCCCGTGATTCCGTATCTTGGGCAGGGGTTGGACTAGAAGACCTCCAAGGTCCCTTCTTCTGGCCCTGTGATTCCGTATCTTGGGCAGGGGGTTGGACTAGAAGACCTCCAAGGTCCCTTCTTCTGGCCCTGTGATTCCGTATCTTGGGCAGGGGTTGGACTAGAAGACCTCCAAGGTCCCTTCTTCTGGCCCTGTGATTCCGTATCTTGGGCAGGGGGTTGGACTAGAAGACCTCCAAGGTCCCTTCTTCTGGCCCTGTGATTCCGTATCTTGGGCAGGGGCTGGACTAGAAGACCTCCAAGGTCCCTTCTTCCGGCCCTGTGATTCCGTATCTTGGGCAGGGGTTGGACTAGAAGACCTCCAAGGTCCCTTCTTCTGGCCCCGTGATTCCGTATCTTGGGCAGGGGGTTGGCCTAGAAGACCTCCAAGGTCCCTTCTTCTGGCCCCGTGATTCCGTATCTTGGGCAGGGGCTGGACTAGAAGACCTCCAAGGTCCCTTCTTCTGGCCCTGTGATTCCGTATCTTGGGCAGGGGGCTGGACTAGAAGACCTCCAAGGTCCCTTCTTCTGGCCCTGTGATTCCGTATCTTGGGCAGGGGGCTGGACTAGAAGACCTCCAAGGTCCCATCCGGCCCTGTGATTCCGTATCTTGGGCAGGGGGCTGGACTAGAAGACCTCCAAGGTCCCTTCCGGCCCCGTGATTCCGTATCTTGGGCAGGGGGTTGGACTAGAAGACCTCCAAGGTCCCTTCTTCCGGCCCTGTGATTCCGTATCTTGGGCAGGGGGCTGGACTGGAAGTCCTTCCTCCCTCTTAGGAAGCTTCTCCTCAATTCCAGGGTGCTCCTCTCCTGGGTGACGTTTCATTTTACGACGGTCGCGGGGTCACGATCTTTGTTGACCTTCTGATAAGCCAAGTCTATGGGGAAGCCAGATTCCCCGAACAACCCATTGAACAACTGTGGTGATTCCATTAATAATGGTGGCAAGGAAGGTCGTTAAAAATAGGGCAAAACTCACTTGACAAAATGTCTCCATCAACAACACATTCCTGCCCCAAAGCTTGGTTGGTTGGCGGAGGGGGGAGCAGTGCGCAAAGCCCCCTGGATGGATGAAGGAGGGGATTGGCAAGCCTGGATGCCAGCTACAGGCGGCCTCTTCCATGGCTAGTGAAGTGTACATTCCCTGCATCAGATGAGGAGAGCACCATCGTTGCAGAAGAAGCAAAATAGCAAGAGTTGGAAGGGACCTCTGGAGTACTGCAACGTGCTCTACATGGGGCAGCCCTTGAAGAGCATTCGGAGACTTCAGTTTGTCCAGAATGCAGCCGCGCGAGCGATTGTGGGTGCACCTCGGTTCCCCCACGTAACACCTATCCTCCGCGAGCTGCACTGGCTTCCAATCGGTCTCCGGATACGCTTCAAGGCGCTAGTCGTCACTTATAAAGCCCTTCATGGTATTGGACCTGGGTACTTGAGAGACCGCCTGCTGCCAATCACCTCCAATAGACCGATCAGATCCCACAGATTAGGCCTCCTCCGAATTCCATCCGCCGGCCAGTGTCGACTGGCGACTACCCGGAGGAGAGCCTTCTCTGTGGCTGCTCCGACCCTCTGGAACGAACTCCCCGTGGAGATTCGAACCCTCACCACCCTCCAGGCCTTCTGCAAAGCCTTAAAACCTGGCTGTTCCGACAGGCCTGGGGCTAAAGAGTTGTTGCCCCCCTCCTTGAATGGTATGGCTGTTGTGTGTTTTTAAATTACGCATTGTTATGTTTCGTTTTATTTTTTGTCTGTACCCCCCTTCCCTGATTTGAATTGTGAGCCGCCCTGAGTCCCCTTCGGGGGAAAAGGGTGGCATACAAATATAATAAATCAAATCAAATCAAATCTTCTAGTTCAACCCCCCTCGAGGAGACCCTCCACCGTTCAGACAAATGGCCGTCCAGCCTCTTCTTAAAAGACCTCCAGGACGGAGGCACTGCCAGGAAGGACCTTAGGATGGCATGGAGACTGGGAGGATTTCACCCAAATCCGTCGCAAAGAAAATAGCAAAGTGGTTCTTTCTGAATCACGGAGCAAGAAGAGCCACGGAGGACTTTTCTGATAGGTTCTTCCAAGAAGGAGACCAACTCAAGAGGGTCAACCGTGGGTCAAGAGTTCAGGACCTCCGAGAGCTGCCTATGGCATGGGTGGCAAAAGTGCCACGTACAGCCGCTGCGTGTCTGGGCAGGCGAACCCTTGCCCGTTGCTCTTCCGGATTCCAGCGCATCGGTCAGCTGGTCTTCACCGAGCCGAGGTGGCGCAGTGGTTAAATGCAGCACTGCAGGCTACTTCAGCTGACTGCTAGTTCGGCAGTTCGGCGGTTCAAATCTCACTGGCTCAAAGGTTGACTCAGCCTTCCATCCTTCCGAGGTGGGTGAAATGAGGACCCGGATTGTTGTTGGGGGCAAAATGCCGACTCTGTAAACCGCTTAGAGAGGGCTGAAAGCCCTATGAAGCGGTATATAAGTCTAACTGCTATTGCTATTCCTTCCTTCTCCCTCTATCCCTCCCTCCATCCTTTTCCTTCCTTCCTTCCTTCTCCCTCTATCTCTCTCTCCATCCTTTTCCTTCCTTCCTTCCTTCCTTCCTTCCTTCCTTCCTTCCTTCCTTCCTTCAAGGTTGACTCAGCCTTCCATCCTTCCGAGGTGAGTGAAATGAGGACCCGGATTGTTGTTGGGGGCAAATATGCTGACTCTGTAAACCGCTTAGAGAGGGCTGAAAGCCCTAGGAAGCGCTATATAAGTCTAACTGCTATTGCTATTCCTTCCTTCTCCCTCTATCCCTCCCTCCATCCTTTTCCTTCCTTCCTTCCTTCTCTCCTATCCCTCCCTCCATCCTTTTCCTTCTTCCTTCCTTCCTTCCTTCCTTCCTTCCTTCCTTCCTTCCTTCCTTCCTTCCTTCCTTCAAGGTTGACTCAGCCTTCCATCCTTCCGAGGTGGGTGAAATGAGGACCCGGATTGTTGTTGGGGGCGATATGCTGACTCTGTAAACTGCTTAGAGAGGGCTGAAAGCCCTATGAAGCGGTATATAAGTCTAACTGCTATTGCTATATTCACCATGTAGGTGCTGGGAAGATGATCTTCTGGTTTCCGGCTCGCATGCCTGCGCGAAGACCAGGG